>NC_038250.2:32214878-32216817 GCF_000004515.6 Glycine max | reverse complement strand
AACAGTTATGACCCATTTGAATTTCTCGAGGGCTTCCGTTGTTCAATTTTGAGAGTCTAGATATATTATGTGCCTGAATCGGACCTCCAAGTGAAATGTTATGACCCAATTGAATTGCTCAATTGCTTCCATTGTTCAAATTTCGAGATTCTCGATATATTACGCCCCCTGAATCGGACCTCCGTGTTAAAAGTTATGATCATTTGAATTTCTCAAGAGCTTCCGTTGCTCCATTTCGAGCATCTGTATATGTGATGCGCCTGAATCTGACCTCCGAGTGAAACTTTCTGACCATTTTAACTTCTCGAGAGCTTCCGTTGTTCAATTTCGATCATCTCTATATGTGATGCACCTGCATCAGACCTCCGAGTTAAAAGTTATGACCATTTGAATTTCACGAGAGCTTCCGTTGTTCAATTTCGAGCGTCTCGATATATTAAGCGCCTGAATCGGACCTCCGAGTAAAAAGTTATCACCGTTTGAATTTCTCGACAGCTTCCGTTGTTCAATTTCGAGTGTCTCGATATATTATGCGCCTAAATCGGACATCTGAGTGAAAAGTTATGACCAGTTGAATTTCTCGATATCTTCCGTTGTTCAATTTCGGGCGTCTCGATATATTATGCGCCTGAATCGGACTTCCGAGTGAAAAGTTATGAGCATTTGAATTTCTCGAGAGCTTGCGTTGTTTAATTTCGAGCTTCTCTATATGTGATGCGCTTGAATCGGAGCTCCGAGTGAAAAATTATGACCATTTGAATTTCTGAAGAGCTTCCGTTGTTCAATTTCGAGCGTCTCGATATATTATGCGCCTGAATCTGACCTCCGTGTGAAAAGTTATGACCATTTGAATTTCTCGAGAGCTTCCGATGTTCAATTTCGAGCGTCTCGATATATTATGCGCCTGAATCGGACCTCCGAGTGAAAAGTTATGACCATTTGAATTGCTCCAGAGCTTCCCTTGTTCAATTTCGAGCGTCTCGATATATTATGCCACTGAATCGGACCTCCGAGTGAAAAGTTATGACCATTTGAATTTGTCGAGAGCTTCCGTTGCTCAATTTCGAGTATCTCTATATGTGATGCACCTGCATCGGACCTCCTAGTGAAAATTTATGACCATTTGAATTTCTCGAGAGCTTCCGTTGTTCAATTTCAAGCATCTCTATATGTGATGCACCTCCATCAGACCTCCGAGTGAAAAGTTATGAGCAATTGAATTTCTCAAGATCTTCCAATGTTCAATTTCAAGCATCTCGATATATTATGCGCCTGAATCGGATTTCCGAGTTAACAGTTATGACCATTTGAATTTCTTGAGATCTTCCGTTGTTCAATTTCGAGAGTCTCGATATATTATGTGCCTGAATCGGACCTCCAAGTGAAAAGTTATGACCATTTGAATTGCTTAATAGCTTCCATTGTTCAATTTCAAGTGTCTCGATATTTTACGCGCCTGAATCGGACCTCCGAGTTAAAAGTTATGACCATTTGAATTTCACGAGAGCTTCCGTTGTTCAATTTCGAGGGTCTCGATATATTATGTCCCTGATTCTGACCTCCCAGTGAAAAGTTATCACCATTTGAATTTCCCGAGAGCTTCCATTGTTTAATTTCTAGCATCTCCACATGTGATGCGCCTGCATCGGAACTCCTAGTTAAAAGTTAATACCATTTGAATTGCTCAAGATTTTCCATTTTTCAATTTCGAGCATCTCGATATATCATGCGCCTGAATCGAACCTCCGAGTGAAAAGTTATGATCATTTAAATTTTTGGAGAGCTTCCGTTGTTCAATTTCGAGCGTCTCGATATATTATGCACCTGAATCGGACCTCCGAGTGAAAAGTTATGACCATTTGAATTTCTCCAAATCTTTCGTTGTTCAATTTCGAGAGGCTGAAGGGCGCGTGCAGCAGATGCTTTCGTTAGTCCCTCA
>NC_038250.2:32210073-32214778 GCF_000004515.6 Glycine max | reverse complement strand
CAGTGAAAGAGCCTCGTCTTTCTATCGATGGCCAGCTTCCGTTGTTCAATTTCGACCGTCTCAATATATTACGCGCCTGAATCGGACCTCCGAGTTAAAAGTTATGACCATTTGAATTACTCGAGAGCTTCCGTTGTTCAATTTCGAGCGTCTCGATATATTATGCGCCTGAATCTGACCTACGAGTGAAAAGTTATGACCATTTCAATTTCTTGAGAGTTTCTGTTGTTCAATTTCGGGCGTCTCGATATATTATGCGCTTGAATCGGACCTCCGAGTGAAAAGTTATGACCATTTGAATTTCTCGAGAGCTTCCGTTGTTTAATTTTGAGCTTTTCTATATGTGATGCGCTTGAATCGGACCTCCGTGTTAAAAGTTGTCACCATTTGAATTTCTCGAGAGCTTCCGTTGCTCAATTTCGAGCATCTCTATATGTGATGCGTCTGCATCGGACCTCCGAGTGAAAATTTATGACCATTTGAATTTCTCGAGAGCTTCCGTTGTTCAATTTCGAGCATCTCTATATGTGATGCACCTGCATCAGACCTCCGAGTTAAAAGTTAAGACCATTTGAATTTCACGAGAGCTTTCGTTGTTCAATTTCGAGCGTCTCAAAATATTATGTGCCTGAATCGGACCTCCGAGTAAAAAGTTATGACCGTTTGAATTTCTCAAGAGCTTCCGTTGTTCAATTTCGAGTGTCTCGATATAGTATGCGCCTGAATCTGACCTCCGAGTGAAACGTTATGACCATTTGAATTTCTCGAGAGCTTCCGTTGTTCAATTTCGAGCATCTATATATGTGATGCGCCTGCATCGGACCTCCGAGTGAAAATTTCTGAGCATTTGAATTTCTCGAGAGCTTCCATTGTTCAATTTCGAGCATCTTTATATGTGATGCACCTGCATCAGACCTCCGAGTGAAAAGTTATGACCATTTGAATTTCACAAGAGCTTCCGTTGTTCAATTTCGGGCGTCTCGATATATTATACGCCTGAATCGGACCTCCGAGTAAAAAGTTATGACCGTTTGTATTTCTCAAGAGCTTTAGTTGTTCAATTTCGAGTGTCTCGATATATTATGTGCCTAAATCGGACCTCCCAGTGAAAAGTTATGACCATTTGAATTTCTCGAGAGCATCCGTTGTTCAATTTCTAGCATCTCCATATGTGTTGCGCCTGCATCGGACCTCCGAGTGAAAAGTTAGGACCATTTGAATTGCTCAAGATCTACCATTGTTCAATTTCGAGCGTCTCGATATATCATTCGCCTGAATCGGACCTCCGAGGGAAAAGTTATGATCATTTGAATTGCTCAAGAGTTTCCATTGTTCAATTTCGAGTGTCTCGATATATTATTCCCCTGAATCGGACCTTTGAATGAAAAGTTATGACCATTTGAATTGCCCAAGAGCTTCCATTGTTCAATTTCGAGCGTCTCCATATTTTTTGTGCCTGAATCGGACCTCCGAGTTAAAAGTTATGACCATTTGAATATCTCGAGAACTTCCTTTGTTCAATTTCGAGCGTCTCTATATGTGATGCGCCTGAATCGGAACTCCGAGTGAAAAGTAATGACCATTTGAATTTCTCGAGAGCTTCCGTTGTTCAATTTCGGGCGTCTCGATATATTATGCCACTGAATCGGACCTCCGAGTGAAAAGTTATGACCATTTGAATTTCTCAAGATCTTCCATTGTTCAATTTCGAGCATCTCGATATATTATGCGCCTGAATCGGACCTCCGAGTTAACAGTTATGACCGTTTGAATTTCTCGAGAGCTTCCGTTGTTCAATTTCGAGAGTCTCGATATATTATGTGCCTAAATCGGACCTCCAAGTGAAAAGTTATGACCATTTGAATTAGTCAAAAGCTTCCATTGTACAATTTCGAGCGTCTCGATATATTACACGCCTGAATCGGACATCCGTGTTAATAGTTATGACCATTTGAATTTGTCGAGAGCTTCCGTTGCTCAATTTCGAGTATCTCTATATGTGATGCACCTGCATCGGACCTCCTAGTGAAAATTTATGACCATTTGAATTTCTCGAGAGCTTTCGTTGTTCAATTTCAAGCATCTCTATATGTGATGCACCTGCATCAGACCTCCGAGTGAAAAGTTATGAGCAATTGAATCTCTCAAGATCTTCCAATGTTCAATTTCAAGCATTTCGATATATTATGCGCCTGAATCGGACTTCCGAGTTAACAGTTATGACCATTTGAATTTCTTGAGATCTTCCGTTGTTCAATTTCGAGAGTCTCGATATATTATGTGCCTGATTCGGACCTCCCAGTGAAAAGTTATCACCATTTGAATTTCTCAAGAGCTTCCATTGTTTAATTTCTAGCATCTCCACATGTGATGCGCCTGCATCGGAACTACGAGTTAAAAGTTAGGACCATTTGAATTGCTCAAGATCTTCCATTTTTCAATTTCGAGCGTCTCGATATATCATGCGCCTGAATCGGACCTCCGAGTGAAAAGTTATGATCATTTAAATTTTTGGAGCGCTTCCATTGTTCAATTTCGATCGTCTCGATATATTATGCACCTGAATCGGACCTCCGAGTGAAACGTTATGACCATTTGAATTGCTCCAGAGCTTCCTTTGTTCAATTTCGAGCGTTTCGATATATTATGCGCCTGAATCGTACCTCCAAGTAAAAAGTTATCACCGTCTGTATTTCTCTAGAGCTTCCGTTGTTCAAATTCGAGTGTCTCGATATATTATGCGCCTGAATCGGACCTCTTAGTGAAAAATAATGAGCATTTGAATTTCTCGAGGGCTTCAGTTGTTCAATTTCGAGCGTCTCGATATATTATGCGCCTGAATCGGACCTCCGAGTTAAAATTTATGACCATTTGAATTTCACGAGAGCTTCCGTTGTTCAATTTCGGGCGTCTAAATATATTATGCGCCTGAGTATGACCTCCGTGTAAAAAGTGATGACCATTTGAATTTCTCAAGAGCTTACGTTGTGCAATTCCGAGCGTCTCTATATGTGACACGCCTAAATCGGACCTCCGAGTAAAAAGTTATGACTGTTTGAATTTCTAGAGGGCTTCCATTGTTCAATTTCGAGGGTGTCGATATATTATGCGCCTGAATCTGACCTCCGAGTGAAAAGTTTTGACCATTTTGAATTTCTCGAGAGCTTCCGTTGTTCAATTTCGAGCATCTCTATATGTGATGCGCCCGAATCGGACCTCCGATTGAAAAGTAATGACCATTTGAATTTCTCGAGAGCTTCCGTTGCTCAATTACGAGGGTCTCGATATATTATGCGCCTGAATCGGACATCCGAGTGAAAAGTTATGACCATTTGAATTTCTGGAGAGCTTCCGTTGTTTAATTTCGAGGCTCTCGATTTATTATGCGCTAGAATTGGACCTCCGAGTGAAAAGTTATAACCATTTGAATTTCTGGAGAGCTTCCGTTGTTTAATTTCGAGAGTCTCATTATATTATGCGCCTGAATCGGACATCCGAGTCAAAAGTTATGATCATTTGAATTTCACGAGAGCTTCCGTTGTTCAATTTCGAGCGTCTCGATATATTATGCGCCTGAATCGGACCTCCGAGTTAAAAGTTATGACCATTTGAATTTCTCGAGAGCTTACGTTGTTCAATTCCGAGCGTCTCTATATGTTATGCGCCTGAACCGGACCTCCGATTGAAAAGTTATGACCATTTGAATTTCTCTAGAGCTTCAGTTGTTCAATTTCGAGTGTCTCGATATATTATGCGCCTGAATCGGACCTCCGAGTCAAAAGTTATGACCATTTGAATTTCTCGAGAGCTTCAGTTGTTCAATTTCGAGCATCTCCATATGTGATGCGCCTACATCGGACCTCCGAGTTAAAAGTTATGACCATTTGAATTTCTCGAGAGCTTCCGTTGTTCAATTTCGAGCGTCTCGATATATTATGTGTCTGAATCTAACCTCCGAGTGAAAAGTTATGACCATTTGAATTTCTCGAGAGCTTCCGTTGTTCAATTGCGAGCGTCTCGATATATTATGCGCCTGAATCGGACCTCCGAGTGAAAAGTTATGACCATTTGAATTTCTCGAGAGCTTCCATTGTTCAATTTCGGGCGTCTTGATATATTATGCCCCTGAATCGGACCTCCGAGTGAAAATTTATGACCATTTGAATTGCTCAAGATCTTCCATTGTTCAATATCGAGCGTCTCGATATATTATGCGCCTGAATCGGACCTCCGAGTGAAAAGTAATGACCATTTGAATTTCTCGAGAGCTTCCGTTGTTCAATTTCGGGCGTCTCGAGATATTATGCGCCTGAATCGGACCTCCGAGTGAAAAGTTATGACCATTTGAATTGCTCAAGATCTTCCATTGTTCAATTTCGAGCGTCTCACTATTTTATGCGCCTGAATCGGACCTCCGAGTTAAATGTTATGACCATTTGAATTTCTCGAGAGCTTCAGTTGTTCAATTTCGAGCATCTCCATATGTGATGCGCCTACATCGAAACTCCGAGTTAAAAGTTATGACCATTTGAATTTCTCGAGAGCTTCCGTTGTTCAATTTCGAGCGTCTCGATATATTATATGTGTGAATCTAACCTCCGAGTGAAAAGTTATGACCATTTGAATTTCTCGAGAGCTTCCGTTGTTCAATTTCGGGCGTCTTGATATATATGCCTTCGAGCCTAAGAACATTCGACATCCGCGC
>NC_038250.2:32196038-32209973 GCF_000004515.6 Glycine max | reverse complement strand
TTGTTCAATTTCGAGCGTCTCACTATTTTATGCGCCGAATCGGACCTCCGAGTTAAAATGTTATGACCATTTGAATTTCTCGAGAGCTTCAGTTGTTCAATTTCGAGCATCTCCCATATGTGATGCGCCTACATCGAAACTCCGAGTTAAAAGTTATGACCATTTGAATTTCTCGAGAGCTTCCGTTGTTCAATTTCGAGCGTCTCGATATATTATGTGTGTGAATCTACCCTCCGAGTGAAAAGTTATGACCATTTGAATTTCTCGAGAGCTTCCGTTGTTCAATTTCGGGCGTCTTGATATATTATGCCCCTGAATCGGACCTCCGAGTGAAAAGTTATGACCATTTGAATTTCTCAAGATATTCCATATTCAATTTCGAGCATCTGGATATATTCTGCGCCTGAATCGGACCTCCGAGTTAACAGTTATGACCATTTGAATTTCTCGAGGGCTTCCGTTGTTCAATTTTGAGAGTCTAGATATATTATGTGCCTGAATCGGACCTCCAAGTGAAATGTTATGACCAATTGAATTGCTCAATTGCTTCATTGTTCAATTTCGAGATTCTCGATATATTACGCCCCTGAATCGGACCTCCGTGTTAAAAGTTATGATCATTTGAATTTCTCGAGAGCTTCCGTTGCTCCATTTCGAGCATCTGTATATGTGATGCGCCTGAATCTGACCTCCGAGTGAAAATTTATGACCATTTTAACTTCTCGAGAGCTTCCGTTGTTCAATTTCGAGCATCTCTATATGTGATGCGCCCGAATCGGACATCCGGTTGAAAAGTAATGACCATTTGAATTTCTCGAGAGCTTCCATTGCTCAATTACGAGGGTCTCGATATATTATGCGCCTGAATCGGACATCCGAGTGAAAAGTTATGACCATTTGAATTTCTGGAGAGCTTCCGTTGTTTAATTTCGAGGCTCTCGATGTATTATGCGCCAGAATCGGACCTCCGAATGAAAAGTTATAACCATTTGAATTTCTGGAGAGCTTCCGTTGTTTAATTTCGAGAGTCTCATTATCTTATGCGCCTGAATCGGACATCCGAGTCAAAAGTTATGATCTTTTGAATTTCACGAGAGCTTCCGTTGTTCAATTTCGAGCGTCTCGATATATTATGCGCCTGAATCTGACCTCCGTGTTAAAAGTTATGACCATTTGAATTTCTCGAGAGCTTCCGTTGTTCAATTTCGAGCATCTCCATATGTGATGCGCCTACATCGAAACTCCGAGTTAAAAGTTATGACCATTTGAATTTCTCGAGAGCTTCCGTTGTTCAATTTCGAGCGTCTCGATATATTATGTGTCTGAATCTAACCTCCGAGTGAAAAGTTATGACCATTTGAATTTCTCGAGAGCTTCCGTTGTTCAATTTCGAGCGTCTCGATATATTATGCGCCTGAATCGGACCTCCGAGTGAAACGTTATGACCATTTGAATTTCTCGAGAGCTTCCGTTGTTCAATTTCGGGCGTCTTGATATATTATGTCCCTGAATCGGACCTCCGAGTGAAAAGTTATGACCATTTGAATTGCTCAAGATCTTCCATTGTTCAATTTCGAGCGTCTCGATATATTATGCGCCTGAATCGGACCTCCGAGTGAAAAGTAATGACCATTTGAATTTCTCGAGAGCTTCTGTTGTTCAATTTTGGGCGTCTCGAGATATTATGCGCCTGAATCGGACCTCCGAGTGAAAAGTTATGACCATTTGAATTGCTCAAGATCTTCCATTGTTCAATTTCGAGCGTCTCACTATTTTATGCGCCTGAGTCGGACCTCTGAGTTAAATGTTATGACCATTTGTATTTCTCGAGAGCTTCAGTTGTTCAATTTCGAGCATCTCCATATGTGATGCGCCTACATCGAAACTCCGAGTTAAAAGTTATGACCATTTGAATTTCTCGAGAGCTTCCGTTGTTCAATTTCGAGCGTCTCGATATATTATGTGTGTGAATCTAACCTCCGAGTGAAAAGTTATGGCCATTTGAATTTCTCGAGAGCTTCCGTTGTTCAATTTCGGGCGTCTTGATATATTATGCCCCTGAATCGGACCTCCGAGTGAAAAGTTATGACCATTTGAATTTCTCAAGATATTCCATATTCAATTTCGAGCATCTGGATATATTCTGCGTTCAATTTTGAGAGTCTAGATATATTATGTGCCTGAATCGGACCTCCAAGTGAAATGTTATGACCAATTGAATTGCTCAATTGCTTCCATTGTTCAATTTCGAGATTCTCGATATATTACGCCCCTGAATCGGACATCCGTGTTAAAAGTTATGATCATTTGAATTTCTCGATAGCTTCCGTTGCTCCATTTCGAGCATCTGTATATTTGATGCGCCTGAATCTGACCTCCGAGTGAAAATTTATGACCATTTTAACTTCTCGAGAGCTTCCGTTGTTCAATTTCGAGCATTTGTATATGTGATGCGCCCGAATCGGACCTCCGATTGAAAAGTAATGACCATTTGAAATTCTCGAGAGCTTCCATTGCTCAATTACGAGGGTCTCGATATATTATGCGCCTGAATCGGACATCCGAGTGGAAAGTTATGACCATTTGAATTTCTGGAGAGCTTCCGTTGTTTAATTTCGAGGCTCTCGATTTATTATGCGCCAGAATCGGACCTCCGAGTTAAAAGTTATAACCATTTGAATTTCTGGAGAGCTTCAGTTGTTTAATTTCGAGAGTCTCATTATATTATGCGCCTGAATCGGACATCCGAGTCAAAAGTTATGATCTTTTGAATTTCACGAGAGCTTCCGTTGTTCAATTTCGAGCGTCTCGATATATTATGCGCCTGAATCTGACCTCCGTGTTAAAAGTTATGACCATTTGAATTTCTCGAGAGCTTACGTTGTTCAATTCCGAGCGTCTCTATATGTGATGCGCCTGAATCTGACCTCCGAGTGAAAATTTATGACGTTCGAATTGCTCAATAGCTTCAATTGTTCAATTTCGAGCGTCTCGATATATTATGCGCCTGAATCAGACCTTCGAGTAAAAAGTTATGACCGTTTGAATTTCTCGACAGCTTCCGTTGTTCAATTTCGAGTGTCTCGATATATTATGCACCTGAATCGGACATCCGAGTGAAAAGTTATGACCATTTGAATTTCTCGATAGCTTCCGTTGTTCAATTTCAAGCGTCTCGATATATTATGCGCTTGAATCGGACCTCCGAGTGAAAAGTTATGACCATTTGAATTGCTCCAGAGCTTCTCTTGTTCAATTTCGAGCATCTCGATATATTATGCGCCTGAATCTGACCTCCGTGTTAAAAGTTATGACCATTTGAATTTCTCGAGACCTTACGTTGTTCAATTCCGAGCTTCTCTATATGTGATGCGCCTGAATCGGACCTCCGATTGAAAAGTTATGACCATTTGAATTTCTCTAGAGCTTCAGTTGTTCAATTTTGAGTGTCTCGATATATTATACGCTTGAATCGGACCTCCCAGTCAAAAGTTTTGACCATTTGAATTTCTCGAGACCTTCAGTTGTTCAATTTCGAGCATCTCCATATGTGATGCGCCTACATCGGAACTCTGAGTTAAAAGTTATGACCATTTGAATTTCTCGAGAGCTTCCGTTGTTCAATTTCAGGCGTCTCGTTATATTATGCGTGTGAATCGGACCTCCGAGTGAAAAGTTATGACCAATTGAATTTCTCGAGAGCTTCCGTAGTTCAATTTCGAGCATCTCGATATATTATGCACCTGAATCGGACCTCCGAGCGAAAAGTTATGACCATTTGAATTTCTCAAGAGCTTCCGTTGTTCAATTTCGGGCGTCTCGATATATTATGCCCCTGAATCAGACCTCCGAGTGAAAAGTTATGACCATTTGAATTTCTCAAAATCTTCCATTGTTCAATTTCAAGTATCTCGATATATTATGCGCGTGAATCAGACCTCTGAGTTAACATTTATGACCATTTGAATTTCTCTAGAGCTTCCATTGTTCAATTTCGAGAGTCTCAATATATTATGTGCCTGAATCGGACCTCCAAGTGAAAAGTTATGACCATTTGAATTGCTCAATAGCTTCCATTGTTCAATTTCGAGCATCTCGATATATTACGTGATTGAATCGGACCTCCATGTTAAAAGTTATGACCATTTGAATTTTTTGTGAGCTTCCGTTGCTCAATTTCGAGCATCTGTATGTGTGATGCGCCTGCATCGGACCTCCGAGTTAAAAGTTATGACTGTTTGAATTTCTCGAGAGCTTCCATTGTTCATTTTCGAATGTCTCAATATATTATGCGCCTGAATCGGACCTCCGAGTTAAAAGTTATGACCGTTTGAATTTCTCGAGAGCTACCATTGTTCAATTTCGAGTGTCTCAATATATTATGCGCCTGAATCGGACATTCGAGTAAAACGTTATGACCGTTTGAATTTCTCGAGAGCTTCCGTTGTTCAATTTCGAGTGTCTCGATATATTATGCGCCTGAATCGGACATCCGAGTGAAAAGTTGTGAACAATTGAATTGCTCAAGAGCTTCCGTTGTTCAATTTCGAGCGTCTCGATATATTATGCGCCTGAATCGAAACTCAGAGTGAAAAGTTATCACCATTTGAATTGCTCCAGAGCTTTCCTAGTTCAATTTCGAGCGTCTCGATATATTATACGCGTGAATCGAACCTCCGAGTAAAAAGTTATGACCGTTTGTATTTCTCGAGAGCTTCCGTTGTTCAATTTCGAGTGGGTCGATATATTATGCGCCTGAATCGGACCTCCTAGTGAAAAGTTATGACCATTTGAATTTCTCGAGAGCTTCTGTTGTTCAATTTCTAGCATCTCCATATGTGATGCGCCTGCATCGGAACTCCGAGTTAAAAGTTAGGACCATTTGCATTGCTCAAGATCTTCCATTGTTTAATTTTGAGCGTCTCGATATATTATGCCTTTGAATCGGACCTCTGAGTGAAAAGTTATGACAATTTGAATTGCTCAAGAGCTTCCATCGTTCAATTTCGAGCATCTCGATATTATATGTGCCTGAATCGGACCACCGAGTTAAAAGTTATGACCATTTGAATTTCACGAGAGCTTCCTTTGTTCAATTTCGAGCGTCTCTATATGTGATGCGCCTGAATCGGACCTCCGAGTGAAAAGTAATGACCATTTGAATTTCTTGAGAGCTTCCGTTGTTCAATTTCGGGCGTCTCGATATATTATGCCCCTGAATCGGACCTCCGAGTTAAAAGTTATGACTGTTTGAATTTCTCGAGAGCTTCCATTGTTCATTTTCGAATGTCTCAATATATTATGCGCCTGAATCGGACCTCCGAGTTAAAAGTTATAACCGTTTGAATTTCTCGAGAGCTACCATTGTTCAATTTCGAGTGTCTCAATATATTATGCGCCTGAATCGGACATTCGAGTAAAAAGTTGTGACCGTTTGAATTTCTCGAGAGCTTCCGTTGTTCAATTTCGAGTGTCTCGATATATTATGCGCCTGAATCGGACATCCGAGTGAAAAGTTGTGAACATTTGAATTGCTCAAGAGCTTCCGTTGTTCAATTTCGAGCGTCTCGATATATTATGCGCCTGAATCGAACCTCCGAGTGAAAAGTTATCACCATTTGAATTGCTCCAGAGCTTTCCTAGTTCATTTTCGAGCGTCTCGATATATTATACGCGTGAATCGAACCTCCGAGTAAAAAGTTATGACCGTTTGTATTTCTCGAGAGCTTCCGTTGTTCAATTTCGAGTGGGTCGATATATTATGCGCCTGAATCGGACCTCCTAGTGAAAAGTTATGACCATTTGAATTTCTCGAGAGCTTCTGTTGTTCAATTTCTAGCATCTCCATATGTGATGCGCCTGCATCGGAACTCCGAGTTAAAAGTTAGGACCATTTGCATTGCTCAAGATCTTCCATTGTTTAATTTTGAGCGTCTTGATATATTATGCATTTGAATCGGACCTCTGAGTGAAAAGTTATGACAATTTGAATTGCTCAAGAGCTTCCATCGTTCAATTTCGAGCATCTCGATATTATATGTGCCTGAATCGGACCACCGAGTTAAAAGTTATGACCATTTGAATTTCACGAGAGCTTCCTTTGTTCAATTTCGAGCGTCTCTATATGTGATGCGCCTGAATCGGACCTCCGAGTGAAAAGTAATGACCATTTGAATTTCTTGAGAGCTTCCGTTGTTCAATTTCGGGCGTCTCGATATATTATGCCCCTGAATCGGACCTCCGAGTTAAAAGTTATGACTGTTTGAATTTCTCGAGAGCTTCCATTGTTCATTTTCGAGCGTCTCAATATATTACGCGCCGGAATCGGACCTCCGAGTTAAAAGTTATGACCGTTTGAATTTCTCGAGAGCTACCATTGTTTAATTTCCAGCTTCTCTATATGTGATGCGCTTGAATCGGACCTCCGTGTTAAAAGTTATGACCATTTGAATTTCTCGAGAGCTTCCATTGCTCAATTTCGAACATCTCTATATGTGATGCGCCTGCATCGGACCTCCGAGTGAAAATATATGACCATTTGAATTTCTCGAGAGCTTTCGTTGTTCAATTTTAGCATCTCTATATGTGATGCACCTGCATCTGACCTCCGAGTTAAAAGTTATGACCATTTGAATTTCACGAGAGCTTTCGTTGTTCAATTTCGAGCGTCTTGATATGTTATGCCCCTGCATTGGACCTCCGAGTAAAACGTTATGACCGTTTGAATTTCTCGAGAGCTTCCTTTTTTAAATTTCGAGTGTCTCGATATATTATGTGCATGAATCAGACATCCGAGTGGAAAGTTATGACCATTTGAATTTCTCGAGAGCTTCCGTTGTTCAATTTCGGGCGTCTCAATATATTATACGCCTGAATCGGACCTCCGAGTGAAAAGTTATGACCATTTGAGTTTCTGGAGAGCATCCGATGTTCAATTTCGAGCGTCTCGATATATTATGCGCCTGAATCCGACCTCCGAGTGAAAAGTTATTACCATTTGAATTGCTCCTGAGCTTCCCTTGTTCAATTTCGAGCGTCTCGATATATTATACGCCTGAATTGAACCTCCGAGTAAAAAGTTATAATCGTTTGTATTTCTCGTGAGCTTCCATTGTTCAATTTCGAGCGTCTCGATATATCATGCGCCTGAATCGGACCTCCGAGTTAAAAGTTATGATCATTTGAATTGCTGAAGAGCTTCCATTGTTCAATTTCGAGCGTCTCGATATATTATGCGCCTGAATCGGACCTCCGAGTAAAAAGTTATGACCATTTGAATTGCTCCAGAGCTTCCCTTGTTCAATTTCGAGCGTCTCGATATATTATGCGCCTGAGTCGGACCTGCGAGTTAAAAGTAATGACCATTTGAATTGCTCAAGAGCTTCCGTTGTTCAATTTCGAGCGTCTCGATATATTATGCGCCTGAATCGGACATCCGAGTGAAAAGTTATGATCATTTGAATTGCTCAAGAGCTTCCGTTGTTCAATTTCAAGCGTCTCGAGATATTATGCGCCTGAATTGAACCGCCGAGTAAAAAGTTATAATCGTTTGTATTTCTCGTGAGCTTCCATTGTTCAATTTCGAGCGTCTTGATATATTATGCGCCTGAATCGGACATCCGAGTGAAAAGTTATGATCATTTGAATTGCTCAAGAGCTTCCGTTGGTCAATTTCGAGCGTCTCGATATATTATGCGCCTGAATCTGACCTCCGTGTGAAAAGTTATGACCATTTGAATTTCTCGAGAGCTTTCGTTGTTCAATTTCGATCGTCTTGATATGTTATGCGCCTGCATGGGACCTCCGAGTAAAAAGTTATGATCGTTTGAATTTCTCGAGAGCTTCCGCTGTTCAATTTCGAGTGTCTCGATATTTTATGCGCATGAATCAGACATTCGAGTGAAAAGTTATGACCATTTGAATTTCTCGAGAGCTTTCGTTGTTCAATTTCGGGCCTCTCGATATATTATACGCCTGAATCGGACCTCCGAGTGAAAATTTATGACCATTTGAATTTCTGAGAGCTTCCGATGTTCAATTTCGAGCGTCTCGATATATTATGCGCCTGAATCCGATCTCCGAGTGAAAAGTTATGACCATTTGAATTGCTCCAGAGCTTCCCCTGTTCAATTTCGAGCGTCTCGATATATTATGCGCCTGAGTCGGACCTCCGAGTTAAAAGTTATGATCATTTGAATTGCTCAAGAGCTTCCATTGTTCAATTTCGAGTGTCTCGATATATTATGCGCCTGAATCGGTCCTCCGAGTAAAAAGGTATGACCATTTGAATTGCTCCAGAGCTTCCCTTGTTCAATTTTGAGCGTCTCGATATATTATGCGCCTGAGTCGGACCTGCGAGTTAAAAGTAATGACCATTTGAATTGCTCAAGAGCTTCCGTTGTTCAATTTCGAGCGTCTCGATATATTATGCGCCTGAATCGGACATCCAAGTTAAAAGTTATGATCATTTGAATTGCACAAGAGCTTCTGTTGTTCAATTTCGGGCGTCTCTATATGTGATGCGCCTGAATCGGACCTCCGAGTGAAAAGTAATGACCATTTGAATTTCTCGAGAGCATCCGTTGTTCAATTTTGAAGGCCTCGATATATTATGCGCCTGTATCGGACCTCCGAGTGGAAAGTTATGACCATTTGAATTTCTCGTGAGCTTCCATTGTTCAATTTCGAGTGTCTCAATATATTATGCACCTGAATCAGACCTCCGAGTGAAAAGTTATCACCATTTGAATTGCTCGAGATCTTCCGTTGTTCAATTTTGAGTGTCTCGATATATTATGCGCCTGAATCGGACCTCTGAGAAAAGAGTTATGAACATTTGAATTTTTCGAGAGCTTCCGTTATTCAATTTCGCGCGTCTCGATATATTATGCGCCTGAATCGGACCTCCGAGTAAAAAGTTATGACCATCTGAATTTCTCGAGAGCTTCCGTTGTTTAATTTCGGGCGTCTCGATATATTATGCGCCTGAATTCGACATCCGAGTGAAAAGTTATGATCATTTTAATTGCTCAAGAGCTTCCGTTGTTCAATTTCTAGTGTCTCGATATATTATGCGCATGCATCGGACATCCGAGTGAAAAGTTATGATCATTTGAATTGCTCCAGAGCTTCCCCTGTTCAATTTCGAGCGTCTCGATATATTATGCGCCTGAGTCGGACCTCCGAGTTAAAAGTTATGATCATTTGAATTGCTCAAGAGCTTCCATTGTTCAATTTCGAGTGTCTCGATATATTATGCGCCTGAATCGGTCCTCCGAGTAAAAAGGTATGACCATTTGAATTGCTCCAGAGCTTCCCTTGTTCAATTTTGAGCGTCTCGATATATTATGCGCCTGAGTCGGACCTGCGAGTTAAAAGTAATGACCATTTGAATTGCTCAAGAGCTTCCGTTGTTCAATTTCGAGCGTCTCGATATATTATGCGCCTGAATCGGACATCCTAGTTAAAAGTTATGATCATTTGAATTGCTCTAGAGCTTCCGTTGTTCAATTTCGGGCGTCTCTATATGTGATGCGCCTGAATCGGACCTCCGAGTGAAAGTTATGACCATTTGAATTTCTCGAGAGCATCGCGTTGTTCAATTTCGAGCGTCTCGAGATATCATGCACCTGAATCGGACCTCCGAGTGAAAAGTTATCACCATTTGAATTGCTCGAGAGCTTCCGTTGTTCAATTTTGAGTGTCTCGATATATTATGCACCTGAATCGGACCTCCGAGTGAAAAGTTTTGACCATTTGAATTTCTTGAGAGCTTCCGTTGTTCAATTTTGAGCATCTCGATATATTATGCACCTGAATCTGACCTCCGTGTGAAAAGTTATGACCATTTGAATTTCTTGAGAGCTTACGTTGTTCCATTTCGAGCGTCTCTATATGTGACGCGCCTGAATCGGACCTCTGATTGAAAAGTAATGACCATTTGATTTTCTCGAGAGCTTCCATTGCTCAATTTCGAGGGTCTCGATATAATATGCGCCTGAATTGGACCTGCGAGTGGAAAACTATGACTATTTGAATTTCTCGAGTGCTTCCGTTGTTCAATTTCGAGCAACTCTATATGTGATGCGCTGGCATCGGACCTTCGAGTTAAAAGTTATGACCATTTGAATTTCACGAGAGCTTCCGTTGTTCAATTTCGAGCGTCTCGATATATTATGCCCCTAAATCTGATCACCAAGTGAAAAATTATGACCATTTGAATTTCTCGAGAGCTTCCATTGTTCAATTTCGAGTGTCTCAATATATTATGCACCTGAATCGGACCTCCGAGTGAAAAGTTATGACCATTTGAATTTCTTGAGAGCTTCCGTTGTTCAATTTTGAGCATCTCGATATATTATGCGCCTGATTCGGACCTCCGAGTTAAAAGTTATGACCATTTGAATTTCTCGAGAGCTTCCGTAGTTCAATTTTGAGCGTCTCGATATATTTTGCGCCTGATTCGGACCTCCGAGTTAAAAGTTATGACTATTTGAAAATCTCGAGAGCTTCCATTGTTCAATTTCGAGCGTCTCAATGTATTATGCGCCTAAATCAGAACTCCGAGTTAAAAGTTATGACCATATGAATTTCTCGAGAGCTTCCGTTGTTCAATTTCGAGCGTCTCGATATATTATGTGCCTGAATCGGACCTCCGAGTGAAAAGTTATGACCATTTGAATTGCTCAATAGTTTCCATTGTTCAATTTCGAGCGTCTCGATATATTATACGCCTGAATCGGACCTCCGAGTTAAAAGTTATGACCATTTGAATTTCTCGAGAGCTTCCGTTGTTAAATTTTGAGCATCTCTATATGTGATGCGCCTGAATCGGACCTCCGTGTAATTAGTTATGACCATTTGAATTGCTCATCATCTTCCATTGCTCAATTTCGAGCGTCTCAATATATTATGCGCCTGAATCAGACCTTCGAGTAGATAGTTATGACCATTTGAATTTCTAGAGAGCTTCCGTTGTTCAATTTCGAGCGTCTCAATATATTATGCGCCTGAATCGGACTTCCGAGTGAAAAGTTATGACCAATTGAATTTCTCAAGATCTTCCATTGTTCAATTTCAAGCATCTCGATATATTATGTGCCTGAATCGGACCTCCGAGTTAACAGTTATGACCATTTGAATTTCTCAAGAGCTTCCGTTGTTCAATTTCGAGAGTCTCGATATATTATGTGTCTGAATCGGAACTCCAAGTGAAAAGTTATGACCATTTGAATTGCTCAATAGCTTCTATTGTTCAATTTCGATCGTCTCAATATATTACGCGCCTAAATCGGACCTCCGAGTTAAAAGTTATGACCTTTTGAATTTCTCGAGAGTTTCCGTTGTTTAATTTTGAGCTTCTCTATATGTGATGCGCTTGAATCGGACCTCCGTGTTAAAAGTTATGACCATTTGAATTTCTCGAGAGCTTCCGTTGCTCAATTTCGAGCTTCTCTATATGTGATGCGCTTGAATCAGACCTCCGTGTTAAAAGTTATGACCATTTGAATTTCTCGAGAGCTTTCGTTGTTCAATTTCTAGCATCTCTATATGTGATGCGCCTAAATCGGACCTCCGAGTTAAAAGTCATGACAATTTGATTTTCTCGAGAGCTTCCGTTGTTCAATTTCGAGCGTCTTGATAAATTATGTGCCTGAATCGGACCTCCGAGTAAAAAGTTATGACCGTTTGAATTTCTCGAGAGCTTCCGTTGTTCAATTTCGACTGTCTCGATATATTATGCGCCTGAATCAGAAATCCGATTGGAAAGTTATGATCATTTGAATTTCTCGAGAGCTTCCGTTGTTCAATTTCGGGCGTCTCGATATATTATACGCCTGAATCGGACCTTCGAGTGAAAAGTAATGACCATGTGAATTTCTGGAGAGCTTCCGATGTTCAATTTCGAGCATCTCTATATGTGATTCGCCTCCATCGGACCTCCGAGTTAAAAGTTATGACCATTTGAATTTCACGAGAGCTTCCGTTGTTCAATTTCGAGTGTCTCGATATATTATGCTCCTGAATCTGACCTCCGTGTGAAAAGGTATGACCATTTGAATTTCTCGAGAGCTTACGTTGTTCAATTCCGAGCGTCTCTATATGTGATGCGCCTGAATCGGACCTCCGATTGAAAAGTAATGACCATTTGAATTTCTCGAGAGCTTCCATTATTCTATCACGAGGGTCTCGATATATTATGCGCCTGAATCGGACCTCCGAGTGAAAAGTAAGGAACTTTCTGTCGGTCTTGTAAGGCTCTGTTGTTCAATTTCGAGCGTCTCGATATATTATGCGCCTGAATCTGACCTCCGTGTGAAAAGTTATGACCATTTGAATTTCTCGAGAGCTTACGTTGTTCAATTTCGAGCGTCTCTATATGTGATGCGCCTGAATCGGACCTCCGATTGAAAAGTTATGACCATTTGATTTTCTCTAGAGCTTTAGTTGTTCAATTTTGAGTGTGTCGATTATGCGCCTGAATCGGACCTCCTAGTGAAAAGTTATGACCATTTGAATTTCTAGAGAGCTTCAGTTGTTCAATTTCGAGCATCTCCATATGTGATGTGCCTGCATCGGAACTCCGAGTTAAAAGTAATGACCATTTGAATTTCTCGAGAGCTTCCGTTGTTCAATTTCGAGCGTCTCGATACATTATGTGCCTGAATCTGACCTCTGAGTGAAACGTTATGACCATTTGAATTTCTCGAGAGCTTCCGTTGTTCAATTTCGGGCGTCTCGATATATTATGCCCCTGACTCGGACCTCCGTGTGAAAAGTTATGACCATTTGAATTTCTCGAGAGCTTACGTTGTTCCATTCCGAGCATCTCTATATGTGACGCGCCTGAATCGGACCTCCGATTGAAAAGTAATGACCATTTGAATTTCTCGAGAGCTTCCATTGCTCAATTTCGAGGGTCTTGATATATTATGCGCCTGAATCTGATCTCTGAGTGAAAAGTTATGACCATTTGAATTTCTCGACAGCTTCCGTTGTTCAATTTCGAGTGTCTCGATATCTTATGCGCCTGAATCAGACATCCGATTAGAAAGTTATGACCATTTGAATTTCTCGAGAGCTTCCATTGTTCAATTTCGGGCGTCTCGATATATTATACGCCTGAATCAGACCTTCGAGTGAAAAGTAATGACCATGTGAATTTCTGGAGAGCTTTCGTTGTTCAATTTTGGGCGTCTCGATATATTATGCGCCTGAGTCGGACCTGCGAGTTTAAAGTAATGACCATTTGAATTGCTCAAGAGCTTTCGTTGTTCAATTTCGAGCGTCTCGATATATTATGCGCCTGAATCGGACATCCGAGTGAAAACTTATGATCATTTGAATTGCTCAAGAGCTTCCGTTGTTCAATTTCGAGCATCTCGATATATTATGCGCCTGAATCGGACCTCCGAGTGAAAAGTTATGACCATTTGAATTGCTCAAGAGCTTCCATTGTTCAATTTCGAGCGTCTCGAGATATCATGCGCCTGAATCGGACCTCCGAGTTAAAAGTTATGATCATTTGAATTGCTCAAGAGCTTCCATTGTTCAATTTCGAGCGTCTCGATATATTATGCCCCTGAATCGGACCTCCGAGTGAAAAGTAATGACCATTTGAATTGCTCAAGAGCTTTCATTGTTCAATTTCGACCGTCTCGATATTTTATGTGCCTGAATCGAACCTCCGAGTTAAAAGTTATGACCATTTGAATTTCTCGAGAGCTTCCTTTGTTCAATTTCGAGCGTCTCTATATGTGATGCGCCTGAATCGGACCTTCGAGTTAAAAGTTATGACCATTTGAATTTCTTGAGTGCTTCCGTTGTTCAATTTCGAGCGTCTCTATATGTGATGCGTCTGCATCGGACCTCCGAGTTAAAAGTTATGACCATTCCAATTTCACGAGAGCTTCCGTTGTCTAATTTCGGGCGTCT
>NC_038250.2:32193837-32195038 GCF_000004515.6 Glycine max | reverse complement strand
TCTCGATTATTATGCGCCTGAATATGACCTCCGTGTGATAGGTTATGACCATTTGAATTTCTCGAGAGCTTCCGTTGTTCAATTTCGAGGGTCTCGATATATTATGCGTCAGAATCGGACCTTCGAGTGAAAAGTTATGCCCATTTGAATTTCTTGAGAGCTTTCGTTTTATAATTTCTAGCGTCTCGATATATTATTTGCCTAAATTAGACATCCGAGTTAAAAGGGATGACCATTTGAATTTCTCGAGAGCTTCCGTTGTTGAATTTCGAGTGTCTCGATATATTATGCGCCTGAATCGGACATCCGAGTTAAAAGTTATGACCATTTCGATTTCTTATAAGCTTTCGTTGTTCAATTTCGAGCGTCTCGATATATTATGCGCCTGAATCGGACATCCGAGTGAAAAGTTATGACCATTTGAATTTCACAAGAGCTTCCGTTGTACAATTTCAAGCGTCTCGATATATTGTGTGCCTGAAATGGGACATCCGAGTGATAACTAAATGACCATTTGAATTGCTCAAGAGCTTCCATTGTAGATTATGGGCGTCTCGATAGATTATGCGCCTGAATCGGACCTCCGAGTTAAAAGTTATGACCATTTGAATTTCTCGAGAGCTTCCGTTGTTCAATTTCGAGCGTCTCGATATATTATGCGCCTGAATCTGACATCCGAGTTAAAAGTTATGACCATTTGAATTTCACGAAGGCTTCCGTTGTTCAATTTTTAGCGTCTCTATATATTATGCGCCTGAATCTGACCTCCGAGTGAAAAGTTAAGACCATTTGAATTTCTCGAGAGCTTCCGTTGTTCAATTTCGAGCGTCTCTATATATTATGCGCCTGAATCTGACATCCGAGTTAAAAGTTATGACCATTTGAATTTCTCAAGAGCTTCCGTTGTTCAATTTCGAGCGTCTCGATATATTATGCGCCTGAATCTGACATCCGAGTTAAAAGTTATGACCATTTGAATTTCTCGAGAGCTTCCGTTGTTCAATTTCGAGCGTCTCGATATATTATGCGCCTGAATCTGACATCCGAGTTAAAAGTTATGACCATTTGAATTTCTCGAGAGCTTCCGTTGTTCAATTTCGAGGGGTCTCTATATATTATGCGCCTGAATCGGACCTCCGAGTGAAAAGTTATGACCATTTGAATTTCTCGAGAGCTTTCGTTGTATAATTTCGAGCGTCTC
>NC_038250.2:32190959-32193132 GCF_000004515.6 Glycine max | reverse complement strand
CGAAGCCTTCTGTTGTTCAATTTTTAGCGTCTCTATATATTATGCGCCTGAATCTGACCTCCGTGTGAAAAGTTATGACCATTTGAATTTCTCAAGAGCTTCCGTTGTTCAATTTCGAGCGTCTCGATAGATTATGCGCCTGAATCGGACATCCGAGTTAAAAGTTATGACCATTTGAATTTCACGAAGGCTTTTGTTGTTCAATTTTTAGCGTCTCTATATATTATGCGCCTGAATCTGACCTCCGTGTGAAAAGTTATGACCATTTGAATTTCTCTAGAGCTTCCGTTGTTCAATTTCGAGCGTCTCGATATATTATGCGCCTGAATCGGACATCCGAGTTAAAAGTTATGACCATTTGAATTTCTCAAGGGCTTCCGTTGTTCAATTTCGAGCGTCTCGATATATTATGCGCCTGAATCTAACATCCGAGTTAAAAGTGATGACCATTTGAATTTCTCAAGGGCTTCCGTTGTTCAATTTCGAGCGTCTCGATATATTATGCGCCTGAATCTAACATCCGAGTTAAAAGTTATGACCATTTGAATTTCACGAGAGCTTCCGTTGTTCAATTTTCAGCGTCTCTATATATTATGCGCCTGAATCTGACATCCGAGTTAAAAGTGATGACCATTTGAATTTCTCGAGAGCTTCCGTTGTTCAATTTCGAGCGTCTCGATATATTATGCGCCTGATCGGACATCCGAGTTAAAAGTTATGACCATTTCGATTTCTTATAAGCTTTCGTTGTTCAATTTCGAGCGTCTCGATATATTATGCGCCTGAATCGGACATCCGAGTGAAAAGTTATGACCATTTGAATTTCTCAAGAGCTTCCGTTGTTCAATTTCAAGCGTCTCGATATATTGTGTGCCTGAAATGGACATCAGAGTGATAACTTATGACCATTTGAATTGCTCAAGAGCTTCCATTGTTAAATTTTGGGCGTCTCGATAGATTATGCGCCTGAATCGGACCTCCGAGTTAAAAGTTATGACCATTTGAATTTCTCGAGAGCTTCCGTTGTTCAATTTCGAGCGTCTCGATATATTATGCGCCTGAATCTGACATCCGAGTTAAAAGTTATGACCATTTGAATTTCACGAAGGCTTCCGTTGTTCAATTTTTAGTGTCTCTATATATTATGCGCCTGAATCTGACCTCCGTGTGAAAAGTTAAGACCATTTGAATTTCTCGAGAGCTTCCGTTGTTCAATTTCGAGCGTCTCTATATATTATGCGCCTGAATCTGACATCCGAGTTAAAAGTTATGACCATTTGAATTTCTCAAGGGCTTCCGTTGTTCAATTTCGAGCGTCTCGATATATTATGCGCCTGAATCTAACATCCGAGTTAAAAGTTATGACCATTTGAATTTCACGAGAGCTTCCGTTGTTCAATTTTCAGCGTCTCTATATATTATGCGCCTGAATCTGACATCCGAGTTAAAAGTGATGACCATTTGAATTTCTCGAGAGCTTCCGTTGTTGAATTTCGAGTGTCTCGATATATTATGCGCCTGAATCGGACATCCGAGTTAAAAGTTATGACCATTTCGATTTCTTATAAGCTTTCGTTGTTCAATTTCGAGCGTCTCGATATATTATGCGCCTGAATCGGACATCCGAGTGAAAAGTTATGACCATTTGAATTTCTCAAGAGCTTCCGTTGTTCAATTTCAAGCGTCTCGATATATTGTGTGCCTGAAATGGACATCTGAGTGATAACTTATGACCATTTGAATTGCTCAAGAGCTTCCATTGTTAAATTTAGAGCGTCTCGATAGATTATGCGCCTGAATCGGACCTCCGAGTTAAAAGTTATTACCATTTGAATTTCTCGAGAGCTTCCGTTGTTCAATTTCGAGCGTCTCGATATATTATGCGCCTGAATCTGACATCCGAGTTAAAAGTTATGACCATTTGAATTTCACGAAGGCTTCTGTTGTTCAATTTTTAGCGTCTCTATATATTATGCGCCTGAATCTGACCTCCGTGTGAAAAGTTATGACCATTTGAATTTCTCGAGAGCTTCCGTTGTTCAATTTCGAGCGTCTCTATATATTATGCGCCTGAATCTGACATCCGAGTTAAAAGTTATGACCATTTGAATTTCTCGAAAGCTTCCGTTGTTCAATTTTTAGCGTCTCTATATATTATGCGCCTGAATCTGAC
>NC_038250.2:32189986-32190791 GCF_000004515.6 Glycine max | reverse complement strand
TGCGCCTGAATCGGACATCCGAGTTAAAAGTTATGACCATTTGAATAATAGAACTCTCTGCTTGTGACTATCGATTGTCGAACGTCTCTATATATTATGCGCCTGAATCTGACCTCCGTGTGAAAAGTTATGACCATTTGAATTTCTCGAGAGCTTCCGTTGTTCAATTTCGAGCGTCTCGATATATTATGCGCCTGAATCGGACATCCGAGTTAAAAGTTATGACCATTTGAATTTCTCAAGGGCTTCCGTTGTTCAATTTCGAGCGTCTCGATATATTATGCGCCTGAATCGAACATCCGAGTTAAAAGTTATGACCATTTGAATTTCACGAGAGCTTCCGTTGTTCAATTTTCAGCGTCTCTATATATTATGCGCCTGAATCTGACATCCGAGTTAAAAGTGATGACCATTTGAATTTCTCGAGAGCTTCCGTTGTTGAATTTCGAGTGTCTCGATATATTATGCGCCTGAATCGGACATCCGAGTTAAAAGTTATGACCATTTCGATTTCTTATAAGCTTTCGTTGTTCAATTTCGAGCGTCTCGATATATTATGCGCCTGAATCGGACATCCGAGTGAAAAGTTATGACCATTTGAATTTCTCAAGAGCTTCCGTTGTTCAATTTCAAGCGTCTCGATATATTGTGTGCCTGAAATGGACATCAGAGTGATAACTTATGACCATTTGAATTGCTCAAGAGCTTCCATTGTTAAATTTTGGGCGTCTCGATATATTATGCGCCTGAATCGGACCTCCGAGTTAAAAGTTATGACCATTTGAATTTCTCGAGAGCTTCCGTT
>NC_038250.2:32187730-32188519 GCF_000004515.6 Glycine max | reverse complement strand
CTTCCGTTGTTCAATTTTGAGCGTCTCTATATATTATGCGCCTGAATCTGACATCCGAGTTAAAAGTTATGACCATTTGAATTTCACGAGAGCTTCCGTTGTTCAATTTCGTGCGTCTCGATATATTATGCGCCTGAATCTGACCTCCGTGTGAAAAGGTTATGACCATTTGAATTTCTCGAGAGCTTCCGTTGTTCAATTTCGAGGGTCTCGATATATTATGCGTCAGAATCGGACCTTCGAGTGAAAAGTTATGCCCATTTGAATTTCTCGAGAGCTTTCGTTTTATAATTTCGAGCGTCTCGATATATTATGTGCGTAAATTAGACATCCGAGATAATAGGGATGACCATTTGAATTTCTCGAGAGCTTCCGTTGTTGAATTTCGAGTGTCTCGATATATTATGCGCCTGAATCGGACATCCGAGTTAAAAGTTATGACCATTTGGATTTCTTATAAGCTTTCGTTGTTCAATTTCGAGCGTCTCGATATATTATGCGCCTGAATCGGACATCCGAGTGAAAAGTTATGACCATTTGAATTTCTCAAGAGCTTCCGTTGTACAATTTCAAGCGTCTCGATATATTGTGTGCCTGAAATGGACATCCGAGTGATAACTTATGACCATTTGAATTGCTCAAGAGCTTCCATTGTTAAATTTTGGGCGTCTCGATAGATTATGCGCCTGAATCGGACCTCCGAGTTAAAAGTTATGACCATTTGAATTTCTCGAGAGCTTCCGTTGTTCAATTTCGAGCGTCTCGATATATTATGCGCCTGAATCTGAC
>NC_038250.2:32186941-32187615 GCF_000004515.6 Glycine max | reverse complement strand
TTTGAATTTCTCGAGAGCTTCCGTTGTTCAATTTCGAGCGTCTCTATATATTATGCGCCTGAATCTGACATCCGAGTTAAAAGTTATGACCATTTGAATTTCTCGAAGGCTTCTGTTGTTCAATTTTTAGCGTCTCTATATATTATGCGCCTGAAATCTGACCTCCGTGTGAAAAGTTATGACCATTTGAATTTCTCTAGAGCTTCCGTTGTTTCAATTTCGAGCGTCTCGATATATTATGCACCTGAATCGGACATCCGAGTTAAAAGTTTATGACCATTTGAATTTCTCAAGAGCTTCCGTTGTTCAATTTCGAGGGTCTCGATATATTATGCGTCAGAATCGGACCTTCGAGTGAAAAGTTATGACCATTTGAATTTCTTGAGAGCTTTCGTTTTATAATTTCGAGCGTCTCGATATATTATTTGCCTAAATTAGACATCCGAGTTAAGAGTTATGACCATTTGAATTTCTCGAGAGCTTCCGTTGTTCAATTTCGTGCGTATCGATAATATTAGGCGTCTGAATCGGACATCCGAGTTAAAAGTTATGACCATTTGAATTTCACGAAGGCTTCCGTTGTTCAATTTTGAGCGTCTCTATATATTATGCGCCGGAATCTGTCCTCCTGGTGTAAAGACACGACCAGTTTGAAGTTCTCGAGAGCTTCCGTT
>NC_038250.2:32184461-32185453 GCF_000004515.6 Glycine max | reverse complement strand
AGCGTCTCGATATATTATGCGCCTGAAATCGGACATCCGAGTTAAAAAGTTATGACCATTTGAATTTCTCCAGAGCTTCCGTTGTTCAAATTTTGAGCGTCTCGATATATTATGCGCCTGAATCTGACATCCGGAGTTAAAAGTTATGACCATTTCAATTTCACGAAGAGCTTCCGTTGTTCAATTTTGAGCGTCTCTATATATTATGCGCCTGAATCTGACCTACGTGCGAAAAGTTATGACCATTTGAATTTATCTAGAGCTTCCGTTGTTCAATTTCGAGCGTCTCGATATATTATGCGCCAGAATCGGACATCCGAGTTAAAAGTTATGACCATTTGAATTTCTCAAGAGCTTCCGTTGTTCAATTTCGAGCGTCTCGATATATTATGCGCCTGAATCTGACATCCGAGTTAAAAGTTATGACCATTTGAATTTCACGAGAGCTTCCGTTGTTCAATTTCTAGCATCTCTATATATTATGCGCCTGAATCTGACATCCGAGTTTAAAGTTATGACCATTTTAATTTCTTGAGAGCTTCCGTTGTTCAATTTCAAGCGTCTCGATATATAATGCGCCTGAATCGAACCACCGAGTTAAAAGTTATGACTATTTGAATTTCTCAAGAGCTTCCGTTGTTCAATTTCGAGCGTCTCGATATATTATGCGCCAGAATCGGACATCCGAGTTAAAAGTTATGACCATTTGAATTTCTCAAGAGCTTCCGTTGTTCAATTTCGAGCGTCTCGATATATTATGCGTCTGAATCTGACATCCGAGTTAAAAGTTATGACCATTTGAATTTCACGAGGGCTTCCGTTGTTCAATTTTCAGCGTCTCTATATATTATGCGCCTGAATCTGACATCCGAGTTAAAAGTTATGGCCATTTGAATTTCACGAGAGCTTCCGTTGTTCAATTTCATGCGTCTCGATATATTATGCGCCTGAATCTGACCATCGTGTGAAAGGTTATGACCATTTGAATTTCT
>NC_038250.2:32136733-32165753 GCF_000004515.6 Glycine max | reverse complement strand
AGTTTAGTTGAGTCACTTTTTAGCGTCTCTATATATTATGCGCCTGAATCTGACCTCCGTGTGAAAAGTTATGACCATTTGAATTTCTCAAGAGCTTTCGTTGTTCAATTTCGAGCGTCTCGATATATTATGCGCCTGAATCTGACATCCGAGTTAAAAGTTATGACCATTAGAATTTCTTGAGAGCTTCCGTTGTTTAATTTCGAGCGTCTCGGTATATAATGCGCCTGAATCGAACCTCCGAGTTAAAAGTTATGACTATTTGAATTTCTCAAGAGGTTCCTTTGTTCAATTTCGAGCGTGTCGATATATTATGCGCCTGAATCTGACATCGGAGTTAAAAGTTATGACCATTTGCATTTCACGAGGGCTTCCGTGGTTCAATTTTCAGCGTCTCCATATATTATGCACCTGAATCTGACATCCGAGTTAAAAGTTATGACCATTTGAATTTCACGAGAGCTTCCGTTGTTCAATTTCATGCGTCTCGATATATTATGCGCCTGAATCTGACCTCCGTGTGAAAGGTTATGACCATTTGAATTTCTCGAGAGCTTCCGTTGTTCAATTTCAAGGGTCTCGATATATTATGCGTCAGAATCGGACCTTCGAGTGAAAAGTTATGACCATTTGAATTTCTCGAGAGCTTTCGTTTTATAATTTCGAGCGTCTCGATATATTATTTGCCTAAATTAGACATCCGAGTTAAAAGTGATGACCATTTGAATTTCTCGAGAGCTTCCGTTGTTGAATTTCGAGTGTCTCGATATATTATGCGCCTGAATCGGACATCCGAGTTAAAAGTTATGACCATTTCGATTTCTTATAAGCTTTCGTTGTTCAATTTCGAGCGTCTCGATATATTATGCGCCTGAATCGGACATCCGAGTGAAAAGTTATAACCATTTGAAATTCTCAAGAGCTTCCGTTGTTCAATTTCAAGCGTCTCGATATATTGTGTGCCTGAAATCGACATCCGAGTGATAAGTTATGACCATTTGAATTGCTCAAGAGCTTCCATTGTTAAATTTTGGGCGTCTCGATAGATTATGCGCCTGAATCGGACCTCCGAGTTAAAAGTTATGACCATTTGAATTTTTCGAGAGCTTCTGTTGTTCAATTTCGAGCGTCTCGATATATTATGCGCCTGAATCTGACATCCGAGTTAAAAGTTATGACCATTTGAATTTCACGAAGGCTTCCGTTGTTCAATTTTTAGCGTCTCTATATATTATGCGCCTGAATCTGACCTCCGTGTGAAAAGTTAAGACCATTTGAATTTCTCGAGAGCTTCCGTTGTTCAATTTTGAGCGTCTCTATATATTATGTGCCTGAATCTGACATCCGAGTTAAAAGTTATGACCATTTGAATTTCTCGAGAGCTTCCGTTGTTCAATTTCGAGCGTCTCAATATATTATGCGCCTGAATCTGACCTCCGAGTTAAAAGTTATGACCATTTGAATTTCTCAAGAGCTTCCGTTGTTCAATATCGAGCGTCTCGATATATTATGCGCCTGAATCTGACATCCGAGTTAAAAGTTATGACCATTTGTATTTCACGAGAGCTTCCGTTGTTCAATTTCTAGCGTCTCTATATATTTTGCTCCTGAATCTGACTTCCAAGTTTAAAGTTATGACCATTTGAATTTCGCGAGAGCTTCCGTTGTTCAATTTCGAGCGTCTCGATATATTATGCGCCTAAATCTGACATCCGAGTTAAAAGTTATGACCATTTGAATTTAACGAGAGCTTCCGTTGTTCAATTTCGAGCGTCTCTATATATTATGCTCCTGAATCTGAACTCCGTGTGAAAAGTTATGACCATTTGAATTTCTCGAGAGCTTCCGTTGTTCAATTTCGAGCGTTAACTCGAGTCACTTCTTCTACCAGCTTACCAACCTGAATTTCTGCACTTTTAAAAGCTCGTTGAATAGATCCAATTGTATCCTTGAATTGCATTAACAAAGTATCTAGATTGGAACTTCATCTTGGTTCATTTTGATAGTATAGTTGTAACTCTGGTTCCCCGTGATAATCTTCTAAGGAATAGCTCTTGCCAAAATGAATCTCCTGATTTTGTAGGGAATTATGATTAGCTTTAGAGCTAGCATGATATGCCATGAATTTTGCAAACAGACTTTCAAGATCAGGGGTTCTTTCTTCTTCATATTGATTGTAAGGATTTAACTCCAGTCTCCACCCAGAATTATTCATGGAATAAAGATAATGATTGTCCTTGTAATGCTTTCTTCGACAAAAAATCACAATTCATTTGTGGAATAGAAATAACAATCTCCATGATGTTGAATCAGAAGATTGAACTTCTTCATCTAATACGGAAGCTACTGTCCTGCCTTGCAATAGTTTCCTTCCTCTTTCGACTCGGTTTCTTCTTAAAGTAGCTTCAATTTCCTAGTCTAGAGGAACTAAATGACCTGTAGGAGATCTATGCATACAAAACACTGTCAGAAACAAGGTTATCCAATTTAAGAAGAAAACAACTATAAACAAAACAAGTATTCACAAGTAATAAAAGAATAACAAATAGACACTTAAAGAACTGAACTAAACTTCCCAAAAAATAGAAAGAAGTTCCCTGGCAACGGCGCCATAAACTTGTTCGACGGCCGACAAGTGCATCGGATTACGCAAGTATTATAAAACGGTAAGTTAATACCAAGTATCAAACTCTTGGGGAACTTGTTTTACTTGGTAAAGTTGTGGTTCAGTAAATAAGTGTCTTTGGATGAAAGTTTGGTGTGTGGTATGGACAAGTATGCAAACTAAACTATTCAAAAGTAAATCACGTGAGTAGTGGTCTGTGAAAACAGATAAAAAACGTGTTGGTCTTCCTATTGGATGACTGATGTTATTAAGGATTTTCTCTGCCTAACAATGTTCATGTGTTCTATGTTGTCTCTTGGACTACTAAACCTCGATGTCTTGTGCAAGTTTAGCCTAATCCTAATCAAGCGTCGTCCTCAGATCCCTCTTGTTGGACTAAACTTAACCAGAACCGCATTAAGACATAACATAACAAAAGCTAGGCTACCGTACCCCAATGTCTCGTGAAAATACGATAAGCTAGCCCTGTCCTATCAGGTTCTAAGGATCAAACAATTTCCCAATGTTGAGTGACCCTAACTAAGCATGCAAGTGCATGATCAAGGCAAAGGCACACTAGAATTAAGTACTGATAGCATAGTGAACACATAAAACATCATTAAATAGATATGAAAGTATTTACATCAAGTACCCCATAGGAAGAACCAACTGAGGATTTAGCTCTCCATAGTAGGGAAGCTTCCTTTACAACAATGAGAAGAGAAGATGAAAGATAGAAGAAATACAAGTAGTGGGGATGTCTCCTCCACCTCTAGAAACCTCACAATCTCTCAAAATCTCATCCAAAGCTCTGCAAGATGGCTTCCTCTTCAAGCTTAGCTCTCTCTTAGTCTCTCCACAGCTAAAAACTCTCAAAAAACTCCATCCTCTCAGAAATCGTGATTTCAACTTAAATAGGCAATCCTGTCGGTGGACGCGCGCTTAGCGGAAGATGAGCTCGCTTAGTGCCAGTCACACTCGCTCAGCCTAAAGATGAAGACGATGCGCTTAGCGAGTTGGATTTCGCTCAGTGCCTCTATACAGCTCATCCTTCTTCCAGAATTGTCCCCGTGCTTAGCCATCAGATGATGCGCTCAACGGGCGACACACTTAGCTAGATGATGAGTGGCTTAGCAAGTTCATGAAATCTGCACTTCACCAATCTTGCCTATTTTACCTGAAATTGAAGTGGAAAGATCATTAAATACACAGAACTGGGATACAAAGTACCTATTACCTAAATTATCAAAAAGTAATTACAATACTACCATAAACAACTATACATGGGAGGAGTTGTATACAATTTACAACAGTGTTTTACACAAAAGTTAGTCGTATTGACTGACTAACAGGCCACTAGATCTACCTAATGTCAAGATAAGGTCATCAAATTCTATAAGGATATGGGTGATTTTATCAACAATTAGAATCTCACACCATCCGAGATCACTTTCTATCGCGGTGTCTACGGGGAAGAGATGGCTTCGTCTGTCGAGGAATAGGATTCCCCGGGAGATGAGAGCTATCCTTCTAAGGATATGACTTTGCCCTATGTAGTTGGTGGGTATTGAGAAGTGACTACTCTAAGTGTAGAAGTATTTTCCATTTTTTGATGTATATGTGGGGTGGGAAGATTTCTATACTTAGTGTGGTGATATTTTATTGTATTAATTCTCTTTGTGATATTGTATAATATTTTTAGGGGTAGTGAATATTTTATCTTTTCTGGAAGTAGTTGTAACTATTTTAATCCATCTATGTCTATATGTTAAGGGTCACTGAGACTTAATATGTATGATTACGTATTTTTTCAGTTTATCATCATTTAATTTTATGCAAGTTAATTCTTTATAAGTTGTACTTTATTATAGCATCGTGTGAGGATGAAAGAAAAATGACAACCACTTTCAAAATGGCTTTTAAATAGAGGATGCATTTTCACAATACCCTTTATTCATGAGCATTTTAATATACATACATGCTTTAATCAATCACAGTACCCACTGATGGTCAACTTGTTAACATTTCTACAAAATCCCTTACTGAAGAAAAGGTTGATTCTATTAAGGGATCAACTAGGAATGGCCTTAGAAAGGAATGATTAATGTCTAAATGCCTAATAAGTTACACTCTGCATCTAGAGGACACATTATCCTTTGACCACAAACAATCATTCCTCAAACACTTCCGCCACCACCTACTCACTCTGATACTCCACCCCCCCCCCCCCCCACTTAGGATCAACAATGATGGCCTTCATCATTTCTTTCACCTTCAAACATATTTTTTTTTGCTAAAGACAAAAGGGGAGAAGTTTATGGAAGTATTTTTTATGTAAAAACCAGTCAAATAATAAAGTAAGGTGTTTTGAAAGAGTCTAATATATTTGTGTTTTTAGTTGCATCCACTCATGTATAAGTATATTAGACTTAGGTGGAGCTGAAAACTACCACACATAACATTCTGATTTGTTGTCATTCATAGTGATATTATTATGATATATAGATGCAATATTCATTGCTCAAAATTTATAAAGTTTATCATTGTCAAAAAAGGGGAGATTGTTAGACACTGGACAATCCAGCACTAGATAACCCAGACATCATTTTTAGACACTAGATGGTCCATCTTGGACGACCTAGACATCTCTTAAGGTTTTGATGAAAACAAAGATATAAATTTGGGTTAGCCATTTTGTTACATGTAAGTCAACAAGTTTGACGACTAGAAGCAACACAAGTGAGACTTATCCATTGGTGGATACTCAGTCTACTAGAAGTAGGAAGTTCTCATCCAATCCATCCAAACACTAATTGGAATATGCATTTTATTTGAATTATCAATTTATGCTAGTTTATATGATTTTGTTTAAAAGGAATAAATCTTCAAATCAATCTTAGTTTTCCTTTTATGAGTCTAACGACCATATTAAGTTATGAATGATAGATATGGAAAGTTCTTATCATATCAGACAGAAACACACGATTTTGGTTATTTCAGGAAACATGATCAATCTCCACAATGGTCATATTATTCAACCCCAAAGATACTCTCTAGAAATACAAGCTTATTTATACCTATAAATACGACATCAAGGAATAAAGAAGGGAGACGAACACGTAAAGAAAAACAAGAGTCATGAATCAATAAACAAGAGAAAAGGAAAGAATTTGTTGAGAAATACACTAAGCGTAAAAGAGTCCATCATTTGTGATATACAAAGTACATGTGAGAGATTATAACTTCATTGTAAACTCACTCTTTGAAAACTTCTATTTGTGAAATTCAAGAGTGGCTTAGTACAAAACAATATTTGGGTGTTCTTAGATTCAAGGGGAGTCTAAGGGTTGTGTCAATAGTGGCCTTGAGAATATTCGTAAGCTAGAAGTGGCATAAAAGAATACTTGTTGTAATCAAGTTTGACTAGTTGAACCCTTTATTGGTTGGTAGAGGAAAACTGAACGTAGCTCAGGTTGAGTGAACTAGTATAAAATGAAGTATTTTTATTGGTATTCTTTAGCTCAAATCTAGGTGAAATTTTGCTCACCTTGGAGAGCTGATCCAACTCAAATTCACTTGGGCGAAATGTGGCTTGTCTGGGCGGATTCTACTCCAACAAATTTTACTGCTTCGGTGAAAATATCATATCGCATACTCCGTATGTTATTTTGACAATCTCAATGGTGAAAACGTGAATAATTGGGTTACAAGCCTATATTCCAAATTTGAAGGTGATCCAATGGTTAACGAATCTAGGATTGCGGTTTTACTAGAACACGTTTAGGTACAACTTGAAATCTCATAATTTCAACCTAAGTCAATAAAACTCCACATAGCTCAACATCCACATCAAGCAAATCACACATGGCTAATTCACACAACATCTTAACTCATCCAAATTAATTAAGTAATAAAATAACACAAGAAAATATCAAACATCTATTTTCAGTTATCAAAATTTCAGGGCATTACACTTCTATGTAGTGTAGACTTCAGTATCTTCATTCTTTTGTTCAACAGCGTAAATCCTTGATTAAGTGGACCCTTCAAGGATTTGAAGGAGAATTGGATGCAACTCAACAGTTTGATTGAGCCAATGTAAAACAAGTGTTTATACTCTCTCTTTAAGATTTAACTAGTTTTCTCTTGTGATCCTTTTAACACACCTTGGATACACAAGTTCCTAGTAAAATCTATTTTGAGAAAACAATTTTTGGCCTCTTTGGACAATCTCTATTTATAACTTTGCTTTACGAAACTTGGCTACAAACTATGTTGAACTATCTTTAAGCAAATCGTTTTTCCCAGTGTTTTGTCATATCTACTTTCGAAAAGGTTTTCAACTTTAGGAAAAAGTTTTAAGTTTTCACTACCACATTATTCATGGTTACCCTTCATGCTTTTTGGTTAGCTCTCTTTAATGATTACTGTTCCGGGTGATTTTGACTTGTCTTGCATGGTTTCTAGAGTTTGGCTTTTTTGGGGGGAAACTGGTAACACTTTTCATGTGATGAGGCTGATCCAATTTTCTATCCTCGAGTCGTGAAGGATGTTGCCAAATACAAAGGAAATTATATTGTAAAGATGGTATAGATAGTGGGATATGTTTTCGGGGATTGAGGGACATTAAATGCACGGGTCTATTGGAATTTGTTTTGGGATGATAGGATTTGAATATAGTGTGGTATAAGAATATTGGAACACCATGTAACCAAATAGGTAGACCTTCTTCTTATTGGGCGGAATCTATGCCTCGAAGGCTTCCATTCTACATGGATAATGCTTCACACCTTCATGCTTCTTGATAAAGTTTTGTCTTAATTCAAGCACACAAAGAAAACCAAATATCATATGTCTAGCATTACAATTTTCTTTTGAAAAGTTTGCCATCATTAAAAATTTCAGTTCAATTTTTTTATCGCTTCAACAAAAGCTATTGAACATTTCATCAATAGGCACATGCTTTTTCGTGTTGAATAACTCACATTGATGACTTAGGAAGTTGATTTTAGACTCTTTGTAACACCCAGAAAATTACAACTCAATAAGTTTTTATATTCTTTCTTTTCTGAGTATTTGCCTGAGACTGAATTTTGTAGTGAATAAATTGTTAAAAAGCATGTGAGCGCTTAATTATGAACTTGACTTAAATAATGGAGTTTATTGAGAATGATACATGGACTTAGAAATTAATTTAGTACCTATGCAAGGATTTAGAGAAAAGCCATGACATAATTAAGCACAAAACATCAAGTGTCATGGGGAATGTCATAAAACATAATAAGACGGTGTAGTCATGAATGTGGGTTTGTGATGGGATGTGTGCTTGAATGCATGTGTGTGATGTATGTAGTCATTGTGTTATTCGATTGTGAGGATCGTGAAAAGGGAAACCTTCTGTTTGTGGTCTAGTGTGACCGAGAATGATGAAGGGGCATCAAAGCGAGATGCATGCCGATTGAGAATCGAGGTGCATGCAATGTGTGGTTGCCAAGATGAAGTGGATCATGTGGGATGTCTGATCATATCATTACTTTTGTGAGGCAACTATGCCCATGTAGGAGAAGAGATCATCGTGAAATGATTTGTAATATGTTGAAGCATCATCTCGCACTGTGGTAATGAAAATCACATTGATCCGGGGGACAATTCCAGTAGGGAGTGTTGTTGAGGAGTCAATCCTCAAATCAATAGATGACCACATAGTAGTATCTGGGAGATGATCATCCTTGGGGTGTGGCATTGAATTATGATGTTAGATCACATGAGCCAACTTGGCAACCCAGACATAGTATGTAAGTTATCATCAGCTGGTGAGAGCCTATTGTTATATCATGTTGATGGTGTACTCCCAACAATCATCCAGCTTAAAATCATAAGTGTAGAAGCAAAGCTTCATGGTGAATCAAAGGTGATTCAAAGGTGTTTTGATGATAACAATGATGATAACAAAAGATGATGACAAAGGTGATGACAAAAAGCTCAAAGATCAATCAAAGAACAACTTAAGTGAATCAAAGATCAATCAAAGAACAACTCAAGTGAATCAAGAACAATTCAAGAGTTCAAGATAAGAATCAAGAAGAATTCAAGACTCAAGACGAAAGTTAAGAGTCAAGAATCAAGATTCAAGGTTCAAGATCTCAAAAATCAAGATCAAGATTCAAGACTCAAGATTCAAGAATCAAGAGAAAGCTTAATCAAGATAAGTATAAAAAGTTTTTCTCAAAAATTGAGTAGCACATGATTTTTCTCAAAACATGTTTACCGAAGAGCTTTTACTCTCTGGTAATCGATTACCAGATTGCTGTAATCGATTACCAGTAGCAAAATTGTTTTGAAAAAGTTTTCAAATTGAATTTACAATGTTCTAATTAATTACAAAATTCTGTAATCGATTACAATATTTTGGTAATCGATTACCAGTGCCTTTGAACGTTGAAATTCAAATTCAAAAGTGAAGAGTCACATCCTTTCACATAAAAGCTTTGTGTAATCGATTACACTAATTTGGTAATCGATTACCAGTTATTGTTTCTGAATTAAATCAAAAGATGTAACTCTTCAAATAGTTTTTGACTTTTTCAAATTGGTTTTTAAGTTTTTCTAAAAGTCATAACTCTTCTAATGGTTGTCTTGACCAGACATGAAGAGTCTATAAAAGCAAGGCTTTGTTTTGCATTTTCAACCAATCTTTCTAACACTTATTCATACAATCCTTTACAAGCCTTGAATCTCTTTGAACTTCTTCTTCTTCTTTGTGCCAAAAGCTTTCCAAAGTTTTCTGGTTTTCTAAGCCTTGAAAACTTGTGCTATTCATTCTTTTCATCTCTTCTCCCTTTGCCAAAAATAATTCGCCAAGGACTAACCGCCTGAATTCTTTTTGTGTCTCTCTTCTCCCTTTTCCAAAAGAACAAAGGACTAACTGCCTGAATTCTTTTGTGTCTCTCTTCTCCCTTGTCAAAGAATTCAAAACGACACAGTCTGAGAATTCTTTTGATTCTTCCCTTTCCCTTATACAAAAGTGTTCAAAGGACTAACCACCTGAGAATTCTTTTGTATCCCCATTCACAAAGTATCAAAGGTTTAACCGTCTGAGATCTTTGTCTTAACACATTGGAGGGTACATCCTTTGTAGTTCAAGTAGAGGGTACATCCTTTGTGGTACAAGTAGAGGGTACATCTACTTGGGTCTGACTGAGAATTAGAGAGGGTACATCTCTTGTGGATTAATTCTAGTGGAGGGTACATCCACTAGGGTTTCAAAGAGAACAAGGGAGGGTACATCCCTTGTGGATCTTTGCTTGTAAAAAGATTTTTACAAGGTTGAAAGAAATCTCAAGGACCGCAGGTCACTTGGGGACTGGATGTAGGCACGGGTTGTTGCCGAACCAGTATAAAAACTCTTGTGTGTTTGTTTTCTTCTTCCCTACTCTTTTACTTTCCGTTGTGCATTTAATTTCCGCTTTTACTTTCTGTATTCTCTTCTACCCCTTATTCTCTTAATAACATAGTAAAAACCTTAGAAGAGTAAATTTTTAATTGGTAAAAGTTTAGGAATAATTAATTCAACCCTCCCTTCTTAATTATTCTGAGGCCACTCGATCCAACAATAAGACCATTATGTTTCGGGAGTTCCAATGGCAGCAAGCCCATGTGAAATAAGATTTGTGAGTTGACCTATGGGCTAATGAGGAAGACTGAGGTGTGCCTTGAGTATGTATGTGCTTTGTCTTTAGTATGCTTTATTTGTGACCTAAGAGTGTGTTTGGATGAGGAAATTTAAAATTCTGAAGAATTTTAAATTCTGAGAATTTCAAATGCTTCAATTTAAATTCCTTCATTTTTAAAATTTTGTATTTAGATAAAAAATTAGATTTCTTCATTTTTAAAATTTTGTGTTTGGATAAAGAAATTAAATTTCTTCATTTTCAAAATTTTGTTTGGATAAGGAAATTGAATTTCTTCATTTTTAAAATTTCTTATTTTGATAAAATAATAAAATGCATTCTCTTTTGAAATTTTATATTTTAATAAAAAAATTTAATAAAATTATTTTTTTCATTAATAAATTCTATGTACCATTTGTCGAGTGTGATATTCCAATAAATATGTACTATTTTAATCTATTTCAATTAAAAATATATAATTTAACTATTTAAATTATTATTTCATTTACGACACACTATTAAAGTTCAAATTCTTTCATAAAATTCTTTCAAATTTCAAATTCTGAAGAATAGAATTATGTCTAAAACAAGATGAGAAGGCTTATTCAACTAACACTTACAAATAGGACTGTATTGTATATCAAAATACAAGAGGAGAAAACAATAAAAGCAAATAAATGACATTGACCTCCTTAATTACACTAATTATTAGATCAATGGCACAATTAACATAAATTTTTTTATAATAAATCGAAAGAAGAAAATAACTAAGAAGCAATAGGAAAAAAAAAAGAAAAAAAAAAGGCTGCATTTGCAGCCTAATAATGCAATTAATCGTGTACAAAAGGTGGAGAAAATTAAAACAAAACCCCACAGCAGAAAATGGAACCACCAGCATGAGACCTCACATCTTCGCGAAAGCCTGGCGGGGACGATAGCTGTGAGGGTTGTCCATCAAATCCCGATGAATTCTCTGGTGACAAAGCGTCATCATCCGGTGGAGGAGCATTATCAAGAGGCTTAGCAGAAACTATCGGATTTCTCCCGAGAATCTCCCTCGGCAAGAGAACCTTAGAAACCCCAAAAATTGCGACTGGATAACACGGTCTGCGTAATTGAGCCCTGAACGATGCCAGTGTTGATTGCGACAGAGCCGTTAACGCGTGAAATGTTGAGCGTGAAGCTGCCAGCACCCATGGCCTCAGTAGCCAGGGTTGGTTGAAAGGGGTTAACCACGGATTCAAGAGAACCGAGAGGATAATATTTAAGTTAACTAAAATTCCTTATCAAAATACTCCAATTTCAATTTCTTTTCAAATTTTTATCCAAACATCTTATTTAATTGAAAAGTAATAAAATCCTTTAAAAAATTGAATTACCCTATCAAATTTCTCCATTCAAAGATACTTTAAGGAACATCTGTTTGGTGGTTTGTGCATAGACCGGAAGCTCACCCATACAACCAACATCTTTTCAGATTGTCATAGCGCAGGCGTGACCAAGGTACCATGTCATGACTTGGATAATTGAGGGCTACTATTCCCATTGTGAGGAGTATCATTGTGGTGATTTTGTTGGATTCCTCAAAGCTTGTGTGATGAAGATAAACGAACTAGATACAACCCCCAGATGTTTGACTTTCTTCTTTCGTGGATCAAGATGACACCACCATATTACGGTCTTGCTAGGCCTGTCGAGATTATCAAGTTGTTGTCCAATTTTGATGTCAAGTCGGAGGATTTTAAGGAGACTTTACCTGCTGCCAAGTCACCTAGGACCGTGCTCACGGTAACTCGCACTTTCCCATTAGGGACTAGATGTCCTCTAGTGCTAGAGATTGCTGTGAAACAGGGTACATCGTCTGAAGTAGGGATTCGAGCTTATTAGTTGAAGGACCAAAAGGATCCAGAGCTGATGGAGGAGGACACAGAGGAGACTCCTAACGGCGATCTCGCTAGGAGTTCAGTGTAGTTTGATTGTTTGAGTTTGATGGGTTAGAAAGTGGGGTACAATGGGTGTACAGGTTAACCATAGTTAGGGCTGCTCTGAGTGTTAGGTTTCCCTCTTTATGTATTTATTTTGGGTAGATCAAGACTCAATTCTTTTTGTATTTATTCAGTCCTATTACTTTGTCTTTACTCTATTTGTGTTCTATTTGCAAGTACTTTGTCTTTACTCTATTTGTGTTCTATTTGCAAGCTGTAATTATGTTACTCTTCTCTAAACATTTGTTATCTTCATGCATAGAGTTATTGTACGCATACTTATTTATATATATTTTGGCAGCCACAGAGGCTTGTCTTATCTTTATTTCATTCACAAAATGTGTATGATTTAATTCATATACAAGATGCTTATAATGTATGCTACGATATTGTGTAAATATTTTTTGAGAAAGTTTAATTATGTGGAAAAAAGGTTTCAATTATTCAAGTTTTTAATTACCATGATTTTATGTGTTGTGAGTTATCTTTCAGATTTCGAAGTTCTTTCTAAGAATGTCTTAAGTTTAATTACGATTATCCAACGAAAAGTGTGTGCACCAATTTAGGGTGTCACAGCTAACATCAAAAGTAGTATATGCCACCATTGTTTTTCCATGGAAATAAAAGAGAAATGAGAAAGTTAGAGAGAATGGATCATCACGTGAGTAGTACGGAAAAAAGGGCATAACGAAACTTACTTAATTTCGAGTGTCAACGTGGTGAGGTGAAGACTCTTGGGTGGGAGACCGAAAGGAAAAAAATATCAAAATTTTGATTTTGTTTGATTAATTTGCAATTAATGTTGATTCATTCTTAAATTGATTTAAGATATATTTTCCATTTTTAGACTATAAGCATTTATGATTTTTGAATTCTAATTTTGATAGCTTTAAATTCAACTCTCAAAATTTAAAAATTGTTTATCATGAATGGTCAATTTTATGTTATTTAATTATTTGATTGAGATTTATTTCCTTTTATTTATTTATTTATTTCTCTACTTATTTTTGTGTCATATATTGTTCGATTTAAAAATAAGCACCAAGTGGGATTAGATCTATTGACCTCTTGCTTCTCCCTAACTGTTAATTTAATTCTCTTGCCATGTTAACGGACACATCGACAATCCTTGTTAGAGCCATGTCATTTTCAAACTACACATTTTCATGGTCCCACCCAATAAAGATAACAGTGTGAATTATAAGGATAATACAAGAAAAAAAGCAAGCATCAAAAGGAAGAAAGCCAATTCTCATACTTGAAATTTAAATATGAATAGTTTGAAAATGGGTAATTTAATTTTTAATATTTTTTTTTTAATTGTTCAGAATGTTGTTTTGATAATATAAGAATATTATTCTTATCATCCAGCCTTAAGGATGCTATGAGTTTGATTTTAAGATTACGATCCTGTTAGTATTTGAATCTTGTGTTTACACTTTAGCTCTTTTATAAAGAGCCTAGAAATAAAAGTTTAATAAAATCCTTGTATAATATATCTAGTCTTCTTTTGAAAATATTTTTCTCTAAAAAAAAAAAAAGAAACACATATATCCTTCATCAACTCATCTATACAGATCTGCATGCAATGCATTTGCATGTGCAATTGTGATGATAATATTGACGAAAGTGTTTTTAATTTTATGCATTATAATGATACTATTATTCTAGACAGATAGATGAATTAGCTCATTGTTTGTTATAAACTTATTATGGTTTTATTTTGTTATTTTATTTTATTCTAAATCATCGCTTCTAATAATATTTTTTGTGCCGTTTGAAATTTTGGTTCTCATCCTTTTGTTTCTTTTGATAATGTGAAATAATATTACATACCTTTGAGACAGATGGTCACCCACAAAAACATTTCATTCATACTGGTGATTTCAATGAAGGAGAGTGGTTTTCTAAATCTAATAATCCTCTTGTTCAACTATGTACTTTGATGGTGACAACCCTCCTCCTTTTGTTTTGTTCTTCATAGGATGGAGCTTTTGATATGTCTACATCCACATATTTAAAATGTTAATTATGTGTCATATTAAAAAAGCCAAAGCTGGTTTAATTTAGATTTGTTTGACCTCTATATTTTACGAAACCAAAATAATTAAGAAGAACAACTAGATCACTACTTCATTTATATGTTACATTTTTCTGGTAACTAGGTTCATACATCAAAGCTCATCATGGTCATCATCGCTTTCTTGGTAGCCATCAGCATGAACTGTGTTGTAGAAAGTAAATTCATGATCAAGCATCTCTTGAAGTGTCAACTTTCCATCTCCATCATCATCAGCCTACATCAAACAAAACCAATAATCTCACATATTCAAAACTACATTTTCGTTAGCTTAAAAGTACAATTAGATATTGCAAATAATTGGTAATATTTAAAAATGTTCTATGTACCATCCCTATTTTTGATGTTAATTTCTTATTTCACTCCAATATGTATTAATACAATTAAAACACGCCATTACAATTCATAGACAGGTAACTAACCTCATTCATTAAGTAACACGTGAAATATTTAGCATAAGCTAGCTCTCCAGGGTAGAGATAAGAAAGTATCGGTATCAATTCTTCTGGGGACAAAAATCTGCAAAATATATAGAGTAATAGTAAATAAGCAAAAGCAAGACTTCCTTTACACTAAACCATATATTAATATTAAAAATGCACATTAATATTGAATTATTTGGAAAAATATAGGTAAAAAAGAAAACCTTACTGGTCTTTGTTCACATCAAGCTCAACAAATTTATCTTTTGGAGAATGCACATGTCCTCCATTAGTTTCAAAGTCCATATAACTTTCATATGTACTATATAGATGGTCTTCAAATTCATTGAAGTTTAGTTTCCCATCATTTTCATTGTCCATGCGCCTATATCATAAACAAAGCAATATAAAAGCTAAGTCAATTTACACATCTATGTAGCTCTTTAGGAATTTCGGGAACTTAGAATGTTGGAATTGCATTCTCCTATTTTGCCAGTCCCTTCCTCATTCACAATCAATTGGAATTGAAATTGTGACCTCAAAATAAATTAGTTGCTCAGTGGTCAACCATTGCAATACTATTTCAAATTTACATGTAACACACAACAGCTTTCAAATTTATTTAAAAGATAAAACTTACTTTAGTCTATCTTTCAACATCCATTTCAACATTTCTTGATTTTTGCTATCTTCGGGGTGTAAAAAACTACAAAATAAGATAAGTATTTTATGATCAATTTTAGTGCATAACATGTATACAACTTCAACAAGTTGTACCCCACAAATGAATATTGAAAACAAAAGAGAAAGGAGAAAGAAAAAAGAAAAAGTGGTCAATTATATATACTCTTTAAGTTCGGTGAAGTTCAGAAGCCCATTGTGATTAATGTCTGCAACTTCAAATCTTTCCATCCACCATCCTGCTTCGCCATGCCCCATTTCCTTTTTCCCTGTTTTAACATATATTAAGAATTCAATATTAAATTTATCATTGGATTTACCAATTGTGGTTTGTTGTAAAAAAGGTGAACCCATTCGAAAAGATAAAGCAAAAACATTTAAAAAGAGAACCTACAAAATTTTAAGAGGAACCAATTTTCCCAAGCACGATAAATTTGGGATAAAAAATTCAATTTTCCACTTAGCTAAACTTTAGATAAAAAATTCCAAATTTTGTTAGTCAAGATTACTTTTGCAACAAACTTGGCTTGCCTTTTTATTACTTTTGCTAGTGTGTTTATTTTAGAAATATTTGGTATTACGGGCAAATGATTTTCAATCCTCTAGATGTAACCCTAGTTGGGATTGTTTTGATGCTTTAGTAACCCTAGTTTCATAAAAAAAATAGACAAAAGTACATAAATTAATTTATATAGCTATTTAGGCCCCTCGTGTAAGAGTAAGGTCATCTGACTTAATTATTAAGCATAGAACATTGAACAACTTAATTACAGATACTTTGACATCATATCATTACTCAAGTAAAACGTAAATTAATTTATTTCATAAAATTGACATTGATTAATTTAGTAGAAAATGATACAAAATTGTAAATTTAGTTATGGATTCTAAAATTATAAGACAATTTAGTCTAGGTGTGTACGAAAAAGTAATTCAATCCTTAACTATATTAATTACCATTATTAGGAATCAAATTAACTATTAATTGTCCAATTAATAAACTATATTGACTAAAATACAATGTTATAAACATAGTACATGATATCACTTTCAACGACCTAATTATTACATGTTGGCAAAATTGGTGACTTGATTTTTTTTTTTTTGTTTTAAAGCATTAATCATCAAATTGAATGGTGATCTTAACTATCATATATCAAATTAATGTTTTAACTTTTAAAACTTCAAAGGGTTTAAACTATTAAATAAAAAGTGAAAACTAATTAATAAATAATTTTACATCTCCTAAAATGAATCTATCTCTCTAGGAAGAAAAACCCAATCATGTAAACATATTACCTATATCCATTTCAGAAAATTGAGGTAAATACTCTTTAAAAGAGACGGCCAAATCCCTGTTCTTGTCTTTGGAATCCAACTCAGCTTGCGTGAGATAATCTAATCTCTCTGTTGCTCGTTGACTAATCCAAGCCTCTAACTCATTAAAATCGATCACCCCATCTTTCGGTTCTCTATCTAACAAAGGGAACAAAATGATCAAACGTAACGTCGTGTTCAATTTACCACCCGAGGTAAGATATTGGTAAGTCTCTACAGCATCACTGACTGATGCGGTACTATCCAAATTGGACAACATACGAGGAGCAGGTTCGTGATACATTTTGTTTTCAACCACTCTCTCTATATTTGTCACAAGAGGGTCAAACTTTGGGGCTCGCTCAAGTAGTTTGTACCCAAACCTGCGATTAAGGCGACCCTTTGACTCCTCATGATTCAAAGGGGACCGGAATATGAAGAACAATATGGCGGTGGCTATTAGGATATAAACCACCGCCCTTGACATCTTTAGGTGCTTATTGAGTTTTGAGGCTCAAAGAAGAAAAAGCTATGGAGAAGGGACAAAGAAAAATATCCAAAGAATGAGAGGGAAAATCGTTATTGATGGTTGGAGGGAGTTTAATTAGGGGTAAATAGAGCCCTGGCCAAATGTGAACATCTAAAGTTGTCATATTTTGCAATGTTTATTTGTATAACAAATTAATTTGCAAGTACACATGGATGGCTTTAAATTCTTTTGCTTACATTAGCAATGTGACATTTACTACATTAGTTTTTCAGTTTATGCTATCTATGTCGATATATATTTTTTCATCAATTTGTAATATCACAACATTTTTAAAAAAATATTATTTTTGTGATGTCAGTAAGAAAAAATAAACATTTTTTTATGAGTTTATATTTAAAATTTTCACTTGATAAGTTCTATTCCCACATCCGAATGACATATTATTGTTGAGAGAAAAAAAAAACAATGAGTGAAAACTAAAAAGACTTTATATGTCTATAAATGTAAGAGTTTGATTTATATTAAAAATATATAGCTTTATAATTAACTCTTACATATCATTCTTCTTTTAGTTTGAGATTTTTCAATCTACACTCAATGTAACATGTGACTTTTCTCATATGTCTTTATTTTGTCTTTTTTTTTTTAAAATAAAAAATACTATTCTGATTATTAATATTAAAAACTTTATATTGCGGGTATTCACGAATGAAATTGGATTGATTTTGAGAAAAGAAATCACTTCAGTTTTATTCTTTGATAATCCAATTGATTTGATTTTCAAATCAAATTCAGATGACCTAATCAAATTGATTTCAATTTGGATTTGATTGGTCCATAATTTTTTTAAATAGTTTACAAATATTAAAATAAATGATTAAATATCATCATCAAACATTAAATCATAACATAGTTCAAAATATACATTTAAATTATAAGTTAAAGATAATTTTATAATCTATCAAAGAAAGATTCATATTAGAAAATAGATTTATAATTTTTACATTTAGTATTTGAACATATAACTAATTATTCACTACTAAAAAAAAGCTTTCTACATCGCCCAATTAACATCGGTTATAGCTAAAACCGATGTTAACAAAAGCGCGGTGGCATTTTTGTAATTAAATGGAGTTACTTAACATCGGTTTTAGCAAAACCAATGTTAACTACTTCATGTTAACATCGGTTATTTAAAAAACCGATGTTAACATGATGTTAAGATGAATATGGTAACATCGGTTTGGGCAAAACCGATGTTAACTTCATAGAGTTAACATCGGTTTTGAGGGAGCCGATGTTAAGGAGTTGATTTTAACATCGGTTTGTTAAAAACCGATGTAATGTATTTGATGTTAACATCGGTTTTTACAAAACCGATGTTAAGTATATTTAGTTAACATCGGTTATCCATAAAAAACCGATGTTATTGTGTTTATAAGTTAAAAAAAATAGAGATTTCAGAAGCCGCGCGTTCGAAAACCTTGTCCTACCTCTTCTCTTTGTCATCCTCCTGCCTGAAATTGTTGTTCTCTTTCTCCTCCCGCCCGAAATCTGCCGGAAACCGCTTCGTCGACACCCACATTGTCATTGGTCGAACCCACAGAACCCCCTACACTGCCGGAAAACCCACATTGTCGTCGCTGGAACCCACAGAACCCCCTACGCTGCCGGAAAACCCATATTGTCGTCGCTCGAACCCCACAGAACCCACATTGTCCTGGGTCGAAGAAAACCCTAGATACAGAGTTGCTACTAGGGTGCTGAAACAGTCGTCGGTGCTCAAAGGTCAAAACTTTCTCCGCGAGGTACGTAGGTCAAATTCGTGTATGCTAAGTTTTGTTGTGAGTGGTTTGACCCGAATTGGGAGTGCATCGGATAACATTTTGTTTGCGATTGTACAGGCTCCGCTAACATGCGTGTGTTGCTGGGTTCTCTTCATCAAGGTAACACTAACTTCTATACTTCATTTGACCTATTTTATTTTTTCTGGGTAGTAATAATTAATGTTGCATGATTTTTAGTAAGGTGTTATTCTGTTTGCACTATAACAGAGAATCAACCATGATTTCTGTAGATGGATCCACAGGGTTTTTGAAATTGCCTGCAATTGCTTTAACATTTTACTGTCCAACAGAGTGGGCTTCACTATTGTTGTTTTAACATATTTTTTGTTTCTTGAGCAAGTAATGCTTAAGTATAGATAATGTTTTTACCCAAGTGGATTTAAGGAATTGGGTTGCTTGCTCTGTTTTCTATTTTATTCGCTTAATTGTTGAATGCTTCCAGACTGTTTATAAACTATTCACTTGCCTCGTATTGGCAGTTTCTAAAAGTTCTCATATCCTGTTATTGCAAATTATGCTTGTAACTGTTTTAAATAGTTAACTGTTGATATTAAAATAGGTTATTGCATTTAGTTATGTTATGATGTGGGATTAAAATAGGTAACTGTTGATAACTGTTTTGGACTATAAAAATAGGTAACTGTTGATATTATAAACAGTTACCTATTCAAAGTAACTGGGTTCGTCAGTTCTCATATTCTTGTATTGCATTTAGTTATTATGCTTGTAACTGTTTTACAATAACATATCCTGAAGTGAACTGCTTATCTGAAAATGATGAAGGGTTTCAGTCTTTATATTAGGAGAACATATCTTTTGTTCTAAATGTAACACCCATTACATGATAAAACCCTGACTAATATTGCTTGCCCATTGATTAAGATGAGTTGAGAAATGTTTCTCAAAATGTCTTAGCCAAGTCCAAGTCCAAAAAACAGCTTCATCAAACAATCTGTTAGCATCAAATTTTGCATTTGAAAACAGAACTCTGTTTCTGGTTTTCCAAATAGCCTAAGTTACCGCCATCCACCAATATCGCCATCTGTTACTCCTTAATCCTGCTGCCTGGATAGATATATGCTGTAGAAAATTTTGTTTTGGCCCAAGAGGAAAGGCAGTTTGTAAGTTTAGCCACGGCATCGATTCCCACAAAATTGGTTGGATAAAGACGCAGTGGAAGAACAAGTGAGATGTCTCCTCTACAGCTTCTCTGTAGAAAGGACATCGCAGATCCTGCAATTGCACTTGTCTCCTATGTAGATTCATCCTTGTTGGTAGTCTGTCTTCTATTAGCCTCCAAGCAAAAACAGAAATTTTGCTAGGAATTTTAATCCTCCATAGTTCCTTACACCAGTCCTGATGCTGACCCCCTTTAGAAGCTTCCAAAATCATATTGTATGCACTATGGGTGGAATATTTCCTTGTTTGATCACCTAACCATTCCCATTCATCCGATCCTTGCTGCTGAATGTGTATACCTTCAATATCCTTTAAAAAATTGACTGCTGACTGAATTTCATTTTCAAATAGCAATCTTCTCCATAGAAATTGCCATTCCCAGCCTGACTGCATGTGCTGTCCCATGTGTCTGATGATTTGGTTTTGTTGTGTAGATATTTGGTACAATCTAGGATACCTCTCAGCTAGAGGTTGCTGCTGCTGATTCCATTTATCTTCCCAAAGCCTGACCTTATCACCTCCTACAATTTTCCACCTCATGTTGCTGTGAACTATGTCTCTATGCTGTGCTGAATTAACAGTTTGTTTTAAATCTTTCCACCATATAGATTGATGTCGTTCCCTTCCTTCTTCATACAAGCTCCTCCAGCCCCCATACTTTGACTCCAACACCCTAGACCAGATTTCTCCCTTCTCTTGCATATAATTCCATTTCCATTTGGCTAGCAAAGCAAGATTAAAGCTATCAATATCTTTAATCCCCAGCCCACCTTTGTCCTTTGGCATACAAACTTGGTCCCATTTAATCCATGCTATTCTTTTTTGCTCTAGTCCTCCACCCCACAAAAATCTGCGCTGTATCCTTTTGAGCCTTTCCTCCACTGTTTTTGGGATCCTTCAATGAAAGCAAATTGACTTTCCTCAATTATTGCTGGCAGCACTCTTCTAATTCTGTTTGCAAGCACCTTGGCCACTATCTTGTACATGCACCCAATTAAGGATATGGGTCTATATTCTCCCAAATGTTGTGGGTTTGAAATCTTGGGAATGAGAGCTATAAAAGAAACATTACAGCCTCGGGGAATAGCACCATTAGCATGGAACTCATGAATATATCGAAATATATCATGCTTCAAAGTATCCCAAAACTGCTTTATGAATCTGAAATTAATACCATCAGGACCTGGGCTCTTGTCATTGCCACAATCCCAGACAACATTCTGAATTTTAGATTCCTGAAATGGTGCCACAAGCATGGAATTATGCTGATGGTCTAAGGATTTGAAGCTGATGCCATCAATTCTAGGTCTCTGAAAATCTGCTTCATGAAATCTGTTGGAGAAGAAGGTTCTGATTTCTTCCTTCACCTTATTAGGTTCATCTGTCCAAACACCTTCAATGAGAAGTCCTTTGATGCTATTTCTATTTCTATTTGCATTCACCCTGACATGGAAAAATCTTGTGTTGCAGTCTCCTTCCTTTAGCCATCTTGTTCTTGATTTCTGCCTTAGTAATGTTTCATGGGCTTGGGCAGCCACCCACAAATCTTCCTGCAGCTTCTTCCTTCTTGAAATTTCTAGATCAGTCATTTGTCTATGCAAGGTGTCCTCCTCTAGTTTATTAAGCTCTACTTCCAGTTGCTGAACTTTTTTAAAAGTATCCCCATATTCTTCCTTGTTCCATATCTTTAATCTGCCCTTCAGCCTTTTGATTTTTTCTTTTAATACATAAGCTCCCCATCCTACAACTTGGACAGAATTCCAGCAATGATTGGCTACATCTTTGAAAGACTTATCTGTTAGCCAACAATTTAGGATCCTAAATGGTTTAGGACCCCAATCCACATTATTAGCTTTAATAAGAATAGGGCAATGATCTGAAAAATTTATTGCTAAAGTGAACTGCACACTTTCTGGCCACGTGTCCCTCCATTCAGGGGATATTAATGCCCTGTCTAATCTGCTTTTAGATTCACCATTTGGCCTAAACCAAGTGTATTGTCTGCCCACATTAGGAACCTCCAATAACTCCATATCTTCAATCCATTCATTGAATTCTTGCATACTATTATCACCCACTAATCTGTCTGATTTTCCAATTCTTTCATTCGGGTTCCTTATGCAATTAAAATCCCCAAGCACACACCATAGTCTTACTTGAGAGGCTTGTTTCAGCTGTTTCACAGAATCCCACAATAGTCTCTTGTTATTTATATCACAGGGAGAGTATACTGTCACAATGCAGATTTTCATGTCTTCTCTGTTGCAAACTCCTTCCAAGAGAATGAAACCATTTCCAGTGACCTTGTTTTGCAACTTGAAAACTAATTCAGTCCACATGCATAAGATGCCACCAGCTGAATTGATTGCAGGTTGCATCTCCCACTTAACTTCATCACTACCCCATATAGCCTGGCATAATGTTCTATCAATGCTATCTTTCTTAGTCTCCTGCAGACATAGCATTTGAATATTTTCTTTGTTGATTAATCTCCTTATGGCAGCCCATTTTACTCCCTTCCCCAAACCTCTAACATTGTAAGAGGCTATATTCATGGGTCCCTATCATTATCTCCCAACCTCTCAGCTTCCAATCTATCTCTGGTTTCCATACTGCTTAATTTTTGTAGAATTTCCCTGTGGTGGACATCCTGATTGTTTCCAGTGGTCACTCCCAATTGTTGGATCATTTTCCACATTTTAAGAGCTTCCTGGGTCTGAATAGAGCCTGCACTTGTCTCCTGTTCTTGATCTGAGTTGATGTCTCCACTTGTCTCCCTCTAGATTTCTGCCTTAATAAAGATTCATAAGCTATTGAGGCCTCCCACAATTCTTGTTGTAATTCTCTCTTAGCCTTTATCTCATCATCAGATAGGCTTCTATTAGATGCTAAATCCTCCACTTCATTGAGCTTCTTCTGAATTTTGTGGATCCCCTTATCATTTATGAATTGTGCAGTGTGCAAATGAAACAACTACTAGTACTATTGTAGACAAGTTTCCTTCTCCATTACTCACGGAAAAAGCTAAACCCATTATCATTATTATGGTTCTTCTCTATTTGAATACTGGACAGCCCTCATATTGTTGATAAAAGGCTTTAAATACACTGTGGCTAATTTCTGTATGGTTTTTTTAGGGTTATCATTTACTACTGCTAATTGGCGTTGCTGTGGAAGCACTTTGATTATATCTTTGAAGCCTCGAACTCAGGTATTTATATGTTTGATTCGAAAACTAATTTGAAATTGTTGTTGTATGCATTACTGGTATATTTGTAACTTATGCTATGCCTGTCTACATGACCTTTCTTTCATTGGACTGATATGTTCATGCCTTCTGTATATTTATGTTGTGACTGCCATTGCCGTTCTCTCTGTCTTTTATTATGTTTTTTTTATCAGCAAAATTATAATTTGTATTAATAACTGTGAGTACCAAAGGTACTAAATATACAAGTTAGAAACCAGCAGACTAGCAGAACCATAGGTCCTACGAATCAGGTGCCAATCTAAATAGAATACAATAACCCTGCACTGCTACCCTAATCAAAAAATGTTGTTGGTAAATTACTAGACCAATAGTTGTAGGGCTGGGCAAAGCCTTTCTCCAGCTGTCTTCTCCGTAAATTCCCTTTAGTTGGGATTCTATCTTTGATCAATCGGCAAGAAATGTTTTTTTTTTATCAGTAAAGATTTTTTTTTGCTCAGCAAACATAGATATGATATATTAATAATGAGTACTGAAATTACAAATTTTAGGGGCCAGCTGGTTCCTATTATTATTAGAAGGAACAAAGCCAGCACCATAGCACCCTGCTACCTAACCTCATTGAGAATCACAATACCATGGAGGATATGTCTACCTTTAATGAAGGCTGACTGCCTTTCATCAATTAGCCCATCCATAACAGACCTCAATCTATTAGACAGCAACTTGGCAATAACTTTATACATACAGCTTATCAAGGATATAGGCCTATAATCATTGAATGACTGAGGATGGTTCAGTTTAGGAATCAATGCCACAAAGGAAGCATTACTTCCTCTAGGAAAGCTGCCATGGGCAAAGAACTCATCTACAAACCTTCTAAACTCTGGTCTCATGATATCCCAAATTTTTTTGATAAAGTTGAAGTTAAGGCCATCTGGCCCAGGGCATTTGTCACCTCCACAATTCCACACAGCTTCTTTGAGCTCAAGGTCAGAGAAGGGGGCAGTCATCTGCTCTCTTTGCCTTTGAGAAATAGCTTTAAAAGGAACCCCATCCAAAAAAGGCCTAGAATAATCCTGTTCAGAAAATCTGGTCTGGAAATAATTAACAGCTGCATTCTTGACTGTATTGGGTTGCTGGACCCACATCCCATCAATAGAGATACCTGGAATAGCATTGAAAGCTCTCCTAAAATTTATAATTCTGTGGAAATACCCAGAATTGCAGTCCCCCTCCTTCAGCCAAGATATCCTAGATTTTTGTCTCAAAAGGGATTCCACTGCATTTGATACATTCCATAACTCCTGCTGAAGGGAGTTTCTGATTTTGAGCTCTTGATCAGTCAAAATACGATTAGAAGCTAAGTCCTCCACCTCATTTAATTTCTTCTGAATGTTGGATATCCTGTTAACATCAATGTTCCCCTCTCCCTTACTCCACTGTAGTTCTGAATGCTGGATGTCCAGTAGAATTGGCTTGCAATTCTAGTTGTAGTTCTTTTTATCCCAGCATGCCCCTTATGGGAGAGTTATGAAATTCTTTCAGCAACATTTGAATCAATTCTTTTTCCTCAGGAATTACTACCCGATTCTTCCAATACAACAAATTACCCTTGATTGTGTAATTTGTCTGTGATTCTGGTTGTTGTTTACACAACTGTATCAGTTCCTGCAATGCAACATTCTTTATAGTGGCTTGTTCAATCTTCTGCAGTATACTAGCTTGAGGTTCAGACCAAGACAGCATCATCATTCATGACAAAGAATCAGCAGCTAGATTCTCCTTTCTGGCCTTGTATTCAATCACACAATCATATCCCAAAAACCTGTGTAACCACTGCTGTTGTTCAGGTGTCTGTAGGGGTTGTTCCATCAATGATCTCAAGCTTTTTTGATCAGTTTTGATAATAAATTTGTGTCCCAGCAAGTAGTGTCTGAACTTAGCTATAGCTTCAACAATTGCTAACATCTCTCTAAAATAGTCAAATTTCTTTTGCACTCTAGGTGCAAGTTTCTTGGAAAAAAATGCTATTGGATGACCATTCTGATGTAATACTGCTCCAATACCAGTGTCGGAAGCATTAGTTTCCAGAATGAAGGGCAGCTGGAAATTAGGAAGAGCTAACACTGGAGCTGAAGTCATGACTTTCTGCAATTGAACAAATGTTGTCTCTGCCTCTGGTGTCCACTTGAATGCTTCTTTTTTAAGTAAATCTGTCAATGGTGCAGCAAGCTTTGCATATCCTTTGATAAACCTTCGATAGTAACCAGTGAGGCCTAAGAAACCTCTTAGCTGCTTGATATTGAGTGGTGTAGGCCACTCTAGAACTGCCTGCACCTTAGTAGCATCCATAGCAACTCCTTCACCTGGAACTATATGTCCCAAGTACTCTATCTCCAATACACCAAAAGAGCATTTAGACAACTTAGCAAACAAAACATTTTCTTTCAATACTTTGAATACAACCTCTAGATGGGATAAGTGTTCATGCCATGTGGAACTATATACCAATATATCATCAAAAAACACTAACACATATTTCCTTAAAGCATGTTGGAAAATATGGTTCATCAAACACTGAAAAGAAGTCGGAGCATTGGTTAAACCAAATGGCATTATTGGGCAAAATTTTGACTATGATAGGCAAAATTGCCTTATTGGCCAGAATTTGTTTATTGTTGCAGTGAAATTTTCTTTTTCTGCTGGTTTAAGTTGATTATGGATGTTGTATTTTAATTGAAATGTAGATAATAGGCTTTAAAAGGGTTTAAATACACTGTGGATAATTTCTGTATGCTTTTTTTTTAGGCTTATCATTTACTACTGCTAATTGGCGTTGCTGTGGAAGCTCTTTGATTATAGGAACTCCAGGTATGTTTGTACGGTCTACTATCTTTATATGTATTATGATAGACTACTGTTTTGACATTTGTCGTAGCATTTATATACACATATACTGCTGTATTTGTTTGGTAGATAAATTGTTTGGTAGACTATCTTTATATGTATCATGATTTCCTCTTGGTTGGAATTATTGTCTGATGCTGTTATCTGTGTTATATCTGGTATTGCTGTTAGTGTGTTGCTATCATCTGCATGGTTTTTTTTTATCGGCAAAAATATATAAATATTTCATTATGTAAATAGTGATGAAGTACCAGAGGTACTTTGTACATAGATAGGATCCCATACATATGGTTCCTTAGAAAAAACTAATACAGTTTAATTAGGAACCATATTATGGCTAATACATCTGCTAAAGCCTCAATAAAAATGTACCCTCTAGTGATACAAAAAGCCTTGTTCGTGTAGCATTCGATCTGCTATGATGCATGAAGTGGTCTTTCGGTTCTTTTGGGAAAGCACCCACTAATTTGACCCATGAGACTGTCTCCCACCACAAGGGAAGTACCTTGCTGCAGTTGAAGAAAAGGTGCGCTGCATCTTCATCCAAATTGTTGTAGAATGGGCACAATGGATCAGCTATCTCCACTTGTCTTCCTCTTAAATTCATGTTCGTTGGTAAACGGTCTTTGATGAGCCTCCATGTAAATACCTTTGCCTTAGGTGGTATTTTAAGTCTCCACAGATGCGAGAAAGTCCCATTCTCTAATTCCCCCCTTATTTCCCCCAGCAGAAACTTATATGCAGTTCTGGTCGAATAGATTCCACTCGAGTCTTGCTTCCAAACCCATCAGTCTGCTCCTTGTTGCTGTACTGCTAGCCCTACTGTTTCCTCTAGGAATTCAGCAGCCATTGTAGCTTCATTATCAAATAAGTTTCCCCTCAATTTAAAGTTCAATTCCCACCATTCCTCCTTATGACTTCCCAAGAGGATGATAGGTTGTTCCTATGCTTCCAAATCGAGTAAGTAAGAGCAAACTACCACCACTGCCATCTTTTTCCCTGCAACCCTGCAGAAGCACCACAAATATGCTGAATAAACTACAAGTGACAATATTAGAAACACTATTAATAATTATAGCAATCATTGTTACTGCACAATATTTTGGTCTACTTTGATGATATTATTTTTACAGGGAACTCTCCTATTTTAATTCAACAATTGATCAGTCAATTGAAATCAGTCTTGGAAATGACGAAAGGCTGATTATTAAAAATCATGTCATTTCTGAGGTTCCAAATGGATCTTGTAGCTACTATCCACCAGACCTTCCTCCTTCTATTGGAGTTCCTCGAGGCAGCCAAGGAGCAGTGCTGAAGAAAGTTCTCCATAGGATTGCTGTGCAGAGCTCTAACTTCCTTGACCCAGGAATAAAATTCCCACCACAAAGGCATTATTTTATGACAAGAGAAAAAAAGGTGGGATGCAGATTCAACTTGACTTTGGCAGAAGGGGCAGAGGTCATTTTGAAGGACAATCTGCCTCCTAATAAGGTTTTCCTTAGATGGAAGCCTATCCCAGAGAAGTCTCCAAGCAAAAGCTAGGGCTGTAGGGGGGATTTTGATTTCCCATAGCTGACGAAAGCCAGTAATAGGCTGGGAAGGTAACTGGTCAGCTTTGATACAATTATAAGCAGAGTTTGTAGAAAAAATCCCACTTGGCTCAGCTCCCCACACCCAAGAATCCCCTAAAGCTGCATTAGTGTTTATTACTGCAGTTTGGTCAATAAAAGTTGAAACACCCCCCAGTTCGCTGTCAAAAAGACATATTCTCCAAGAAAATTGCCACTCCCAACCATGTTCTCCAAAGATTCCCATGCTTGCCACTGTCTTTAATTTTTGGGATGTTACCTGATATAAATCTGGGTATTTATCTTTAAGAGCAATTCCTTCTACCACCCAAGAGTCTTCCCAAAAATGGATTTGATCACCACTGCCCAAATTCCAGCAAAAATGCTTATTGACAGCAGCCATGCTGCTGTGCTGAGTAACAGATCTTAAATCAGACCACCAAGAGGAAAAAATCTGCTTAGGAGGTCCCTCTTCCAAGCCTCTCCAACCCCTGTATTTTGAAGTACGAATTCTGCTCCATAGATGATCTTGCTGCTGAAACATCAACCACTTCCACTTGATAAGGAGAGCTCTATTAAAAGCCTTGATATCTTTGACACCCAACCCTCCCTTTTCTTTAGGAGCACACACTTGATTCCAAGCAACCCAAGCTATCTTTTTTCCTTCTAAGTTTCCACCCCAAAGAAATTGTCTTTGAATAGCAGTGAGCCTCTTAATGATTGTTGTAGGGGCCCTAAAAAAGGACATATAGAACAAAGGCAAAGCTGTCAAGACAACATTAATTAAAGTAATTCTGCCAGCCATAGATAGACTTCTTTGGTTCCATTTGTTCAGTTTGGCCTTTAATTTTCTTATTAGAGGCTCCCACACCACCTTCCTTCTAGGGTTAACACCTATAGGCATCCCTAGGTATATAAATGGGAACTGCAGAGGACCACAATTCAAGATATCTGCTGCAAGAGTACACCACTCCTCAGATTGGCCAATTACACCAAATTGGCTCTTAGTAAAATTAATTCTAAGGCCAGAAACCAACTCAAAGCTTCTGAGAATAGCC
>NC_038250.2:32085344-32134459 GCF_000004515.6 Glycine max | reverse complement strand
CAGCAGCGATTTTCTTCCTTTGGTTAGCCGCAAAGAGCCTTCTCATACGACGGCCAGTGTCATTGTCAGGGGAGCTGTAAGAGGTTTTCAAACAGTAGCAGCTTTGGGGGAACCCGGGTGAATCAAGAGAAGTCAACAAAGATGGCAAACTACACTACAGACATTATCAAGAAACGGATCAGCATGGACACGGTCACAGACCTCACACACACATGATCTTCTCTCATTCAGCCACACACACACCGACAGACATATGCCCCACGCCAATAATAAAGCATAAGCACCCTTCGAGCCCCGCATTTTTGATTAGATACATAAACAACTGTTGATGTCTATATTTGCCTGTAATTGAATTTTACCTCTTGTATGTTCTTGTATGTGATCAGTGTAATTTGCTATATAAACAACTATTGTTCATGCTGAGTGAACCTTAGATTCCGTTGAGACTGAATGCAAAGACTCTGCGGACAATTTGCATTAATCATTGTATTAGTCTTGAATGTCCGTTTGGACAGTTTGGGGAGACTGGTATTTTTATGTTAGATTCATTCGTGAAGGTTATTATTATTTTCATTAATTTGATTAAATTTCGGTTCAATGCATTTCAAGTTGTTCTCCGAGTGCATACTTGATTATCGGGAAATTCATTTGACCGATGTCATGTCGTGTACTTGGAGACCAATGCGAAATGCTGCCGAAGGTTACACCTATAAATAAAAAAGTGAGATTTTCATGCATGGAATTGCTTAGATGGATCGAAGTTGGATGAATGCAAGTCGCATGAGCCCAGAATATGAGGATGGCGTCGAACAGTTCTTGCAATTTGCTTCAGAAAGAGGTCGACCGAATGAAGAAGGAAAATATTATTGTCCTTGCATCAACTGTTTGAATGGAAGACGACAACTACTTGACGACATACGGGACCATCTATTGTGTGATGGGATGAAGAAGAATTACACGACGTGGATATGGCATGGTGAAGTGACTGACATGCATACTGGGTCCCAATCTGAACCGTTTGATGTAGAAATGGGAGATCGCTTGGAAGACATGATTCGTGACCTTGGACAAGAGTGTTTTCAACAAGCACACGCCCCTATGTATGAAGGATTGCAGAGTGATTCAAAGAAGCCTTTGTATGCAGGCTGCAAGAATTCCTTAACCCTGTTGTCTGCTGTGTTAAGTCTGGTTAATGTGAAGGCCAGGTATGGGTGGAGTGACAAAAGTTTCACCTCACTGCTTCAGGTAGTGCACAATCTGCTTCCAGAGGACAACACGCTGCCTAAAAGTTACTATAAGGCGAAAAAGATATTGTGTCCGATGGGTGTGGAGTATCAGAAGATTCATGCTTGCCCCAATGATTGCATGCTCTACAGGCATGAATTCCAATAAATGTCCAAATGCCCTGTCTGTGGGACTTCACGATACAAAGTGAAGGATGAAGAGGAAAGCAATTCTGATGAAAACTCCAACAAGGGCCCCTCAGCGAAGGTTTTGTGGTATCTTCCAATCATTCTAAGGTTTAAGCGTCTGTTTGCTAACGAGGACGACGCAAAAGACCTTACATGGCATGCAAATGGAAGGATTTCTGATGGAATGGTCCGTCATCCGGCTGATTGCTCCCAGTGGAAGAAGATTGATGGTTTGTATCCGGATTTCGGGAATGAGCCAAGAAATCTTAGACTTGGACTAGCCAGTGATGGAATGAATCCATATGGCACCTTAAGCACTCAACACAGTTCATGGCCAGTTTTGCTAGTAATTTACAATTTGCCTCCTTGGTTGTGCATGAAGCGAAAATACATGATGTTGTGTATGATGATATCGGGCCCAAGACAGCCAGGAAATGACATTGACGTTTATCTAAGTCCGTTGGTTGAAGATCTGAGAAAGTTGTGGGATGAGGGGGTTGTAGTGTTTGATGCATTTCGCAAGGAGACGTTTGAAATGCGTGCAATGCTTTTTTGTACCATTAATGACTTTCCAGCATATGGAAATCTCAGCGGTTACAGTGTTAAGGGTCATCATGCATGCCTCATCTGTGAAGAAAATACAAGTTACATACAACTGAAACATGGGAGAAAAATAGTCTACAGTAGGCATCGCCGTTTTCTAACACCCAATCATCCTTACAGACGACTGAGAAAAGCTTTTAATGGAAGTCAAGAGCATGATATTGCGCCGATACCATTGACTGGTGAGCAGGTATATCAGCGGGTTCAACACCTGAACACTGTATTTGGGAAGACCCAAAAGAAGGATAAAAGTCAGAGTTGCATATGGAAGAAGAGGTCCATTTTCTTTGATCTTCCGTACTGGTGTGATCTTGACGTTAGACATTGTATTGATGTTATGCATGTGGAGAAAAATGTTTGTGATAGTGTGATTGGGACGCTCCTTAACATTCAAGGCAAGACGAAGGATGGCTTGAATACCCGTCAAGATCTAGCTGATATGGGTATAAGAGCACAGTTGCATCCAAGGTCTGATGGGAAGAAAATTTACTTGCCCCCAGCCTGCCATACTTTGTCCAAGAAGGAGAAGATAAGTTTTTGTCAGTGTCTTCGTCGGGTGAAGGTTCCACAAGGATACTCTTCAAATATTAAGAGCCTTGTGCAGTTGAAGGAGCTTAAGCTTGTAGGGTTAAAGTCTCACGATTGTCACGTGCTCATGCAACAATTGTTAGCCGTGGCTATACGAGACATCTTGCCAAACAAAGTCAGGTTCACGATAACTCGCCTGTGCTTTTTCTTCCATGCTATATGTAGCAAAGTGATTGATCCAGTAATGTTTGATGAGTTGGAAAATGAGGCCGCAATTATACTGTGCAAGTTGGAGATGTATTTTCCCCCTGCTTTCTTTGACATCATGATTCACTTGATTGTGCATCTGGTCAGAGAAATCAAATGTTGTGGTCCTGTTTATCTACGGTGGATGTACCCGGTTGAGCGATACATGAAGATCTTAAAAGGGTATACAAAGAATCTATATCGTCCAGAAGCATCTATTGTTGAGAGGTACATTGCAGAAGAAGCCATTGAATTTTGTTCAGAATACTTAGAGAAGGCTAAAGCTGTTGGGCTTCCTGAGTGTCGGCATGATGACAGAGTGGGTGGTAAGGGTTCAAGAGGACTGCAGGTGATCACTCCAAGTGTAGAAGATTTGTTACAAGCTCACTTGTATGTCTTGAACAACAGTAATGAAGTTTTGCCATACATAGTTAAGCATGAAGCTTTAGTCAAACAGAATAATCCGAAAATGTCAAAGAATTGGGCGTTGAAAAAGCATAACAAAACTTTCTGTGATTGGTTTAAAGATACAATCTTTGCATATGAGAATGCTTCAGAAACATTAAGAAAACTAGCAGATGGGCCTAAAAGAAATGTTATAACCTGGCAAGGATACGACATAAACAGGTATTCATTTTACACAAAAGCACAAGATGACAAAAGTACAATGCAGAACAGCAGGGTCACCCTAAGGGCTGAATCTCAACACTTTGCAAGTGTCAATGACGCCAATCCCTGTGTAGCTTCCATCCCTTACTTTGGGTTCATTGATGAAATTTGGGAGCTTAATTATGTGAAATTTATAGTATGTGTTTTCAAATGTAAATGGGTTGACAGCAACACCAGTGTGGGCACCGATGATATAGGATTTACCCTGGTAGATCTAAAGAAACTTGGTTACCACAATGACCCTTTCATCATGGCAGAACAAGCTAGACAAGTATTTTACGTGCAAGACCCTTGTGATGAAAGGTGGTGCGTGGTTCTGTAGGGAAAAACAGTTGGTGTTAATGTAGAAGATGATGATTCATACATGGACACCTATGTTAGTCCTTTGACCGCTCAAATCACTGGTAACGTTGTCGGAGAAGAAGAAGCTGACGACGTTCATGCAAATCAAAATGATCATGATGAAGGAGAATTGATTAACATCGGCTAATGTAATTTTCTGCAGAGATAGAGGTCACCAAACCTAGTAAGTGACAACTACATTTTTCTCTTATTGAGGCATCGGTTTTTGTTTCAATTTGCCTCCTTAGGACTTCATCCAGCTCATGTTTGTCGCCAGTTTCATCATCCACCACCCTTTTCTTCTCTGGTTTCTCACGTTCATTGTTGTTAAACCCATATTTATGCTTTCTTCCCTTCATGTCTTGTTTTATCACAACTTTAGCTGAATCTCCCATCTTCAGCATAGTTGAAACTCCTGTCTCATTGTCCAATGCCACACTTTGATGGCATGTATCTCTTTTCTTCATATGTTCTAGTGCTTCAGCTTCAGAATGCATAAAGCAATCAGAATTTCCGAGTGATCACCAAAGGCTTCTGCATCAGCATTGACACTCCCCACCCTCTTTGGTTTATGCTTCTGTGTTTTCTTCCGTGCCTCCTCGTTATAAATCTCAGCTTTATTCGAGGTTGCACTAGAACGATCACCACCAATCTGTGCTTCTTCCTCGTCTATCAGGTCAATATCTTTCCTTTCAACTTTTGTTTTGTAAATTACAGTGTAGTTTTCAAAAGCAAAGGTAAAACGAAAGATATTAAGCTGGTAGAGGAGGAATAGGCACGGATTGGTGCTGATCCTTCTAGTGGGACCTCCAATAAATCTGAGAATTATAAGGAGGAAGCATGGAAGAAAACACAGAAGCATAAACCAAAGAGGGTGGAGAGTGTCAACACTGATGCAGAAGCCTTTGGTGATGACTGGAAAATTTTGATTGCTCTATGCATTGTGAAGCTGAAGCAGTAGAACATACGAACAAAAGAGATACAGGCCATCAAAATGTGGCATTGGACAATAAGACAGGAGATTCAACTATGCTGAAGATGGGAGATTCAGCTAAAGTTGTGATCAAACAAGACATGAAGGGAAGAAGGCATAAATATGGGTTTAACAACAATGAACGTGAGAAGGCACAGAAGAAAAGGGTGGTGGATGATGAAACTGCCGACAACCATCAGCTGGATGAAGTCCTATGAAGATCCTCCTCATTCTCAAAGAGGGGAACGAGCAACAATTTGAAGGTTGTATATTCAGGAACTAAAGAATTCAAAATAGCTAGTAATAAGAGGGATTTGTTTTTGGGATTTTCTGAGCACCAAGAGCGGCTACGCAAGAAGTTTGCACTTGAGGAGGGAAGGATATTTGCAGCTAATGAACAAGTTTCTTAACTATTTGTCCTTAAGATTTTATTGTTTCTTTTTGCTAATATGTAAATATAAATGGTATAAGGGTATGGCGTAAAAACATGGTCTATATTTACTTCTAAGATTGTTAAGGGTAAAAATGACCATGTCCCTATGGCATAACCTTATATTATTTATATTTACATATAAGAAAAAAAAACAGTAAAATCTGAAGGACAAATAGTTAAGAAAGTTGTTCATTAGCTGCAAATATCCTTCCCTCCTCAAGTGCAAGCTTCTTGCATAGCCGCTCTTGGTGCTCAGAAAATCCCAAAAACAAATCCCTCTTATTACTAGCTATTTTGAATTCTTTAGTTCCTGAATGTACAACCTTCAAATTGTTGCTCGTTCCCCTTTTTCTTTTCTGCAAAAAAGAAAATCAAATGTTGTCAAAACATGGATGAAGTCCTAAGAAAATCAATATCAAAGAAAACATGGATGAAATCACAATTAAAAAGCACAACTACCTATCTTTCAGAGTCCTTTGGTTAATTTGTCTTGTCTCCTTATGTGGTGGGGTTTTGTTTAATAATCTTATACTTTTGCCTTCCAAAAAAAACTTATCACTAATCCTTTTTTCATTAATCCAATTTTGTATGTTATTGTATAAAAGATCATGGATTCTTCACCTGCCTCCACTCCTCCTCCTCGTCCTCCTCCTCCTCCTCCTCCTTCTCCTCCATCTCTCCTCCTCCTCCTCCTACTTCGGACGCATCGGCTTCGACGTCTGCTGTAAAGCGGACACGCAAAGCCTCACGCCTACGATCGTTGTCCACTAGACCAGCTGGTGTTGAGAGACCAGTGGTGCATCTTGGTCCTGCTACAGGGAAGGCCGACGGTCCCCACAAGAAGAAATTAAGAACATATTTGGGGATTGTGGCACGTGATAAGGTGGACATCACCTACGAGAACTGGAAGGAGGTCCCTACTGCTCAGAAGGACCTGATTTGGGAGGATATTCAGGTATTTCTCTTTTCTTATTTGATTGTGTGTAATTAATAGCCAAAAAATTTCATTATTGTAACAAATAAACTTTGTTTCATGTTGTCAGGCGGAATATGATATCCCAGAGGCTTTTGACAGTAGAACGAAAAGGAAGTTACTACAGACCGTGGGGGAGAGATGGAGGCAGTTTAAATCAGACCTCACGAGGAAATGGGCCCTTGCAGCCGATCAGGACGGTGTCGAGGACACTGTCTGTGACAAATACGGCATCAGCAAGGAAAAGTGGGCCCAGTTTTGCCAGACTCGCAGAGACCCTTCTTGGGAGGTATGTTCCTTTGCCATTTAAGTTGTTTTTCATATTAAACATGATGTTGTTATACTTCATTCTACCCATTTCAAACATTATTGTTTAATTTTTTCAGGATGTGCGCATGAAGGCACAGGCCATCCAGAAGCACAATATTGCCCCCCACATTTTGTCTCGTGGGGGTTATGATTATTTGGAGCAGAAGCTCCTGGCTGAGAAGACCAAGAAGAAGATGCAGGAAGCTGCACAGTCAGGAAGCATTGATGGCGTCATCGACCCTCCATCCCCGGTCAGACGCCACGTGAAGTGGAAGATGGCCCGCCCGAAGAAGACAGGGGAGATGACGACTGAGGCCGCAAAGGAAATCGCTGAGAAGATTGTAAGTCATGTTCAACTAACCATTACAATTATGTTTGAATATTTTGAGAATGCCATGTACCACTGTGTGTTTTCTGTGCAGGATTCGTTTGAGGAGTAGGCCACACAGGGATCGTTCGTCCCCCATGGACGTCAGGATGTTCTGGCCGCTGCTATTGGATGTCCAGAGCACCCTGGACGTGTCTGTGCTGCTGGAGCCGGTGTCACCATCAAGCAATACTTTGGATCGGCTCCACGGATGTCCCGCAGCGCTTCCTCCCTGCCTCCTGACGAATTACAGCAGCTGACCCAGCAGATCAGGGACCAGCTAGAGGAGTCCATCACAGAGAAAGTGACGAGGCAGGTCATGGCATCCTTCAGCCACCTTCAGTCGCAGATGCAATCTCAGGGAGTTGCAGTGCCTCTTGAGCCTGTGGTTGGTCCTGGTCCCTCCGGTCCTCGAGTGAGCACAAAGGGGAGTTGTGTTGATCCCTCAGGAAACGATCCTGAGACCGGTGACTCTGACAGGTGTGGCTTGTACATAGAAGCAGATCCTGCACGCCTGGTTGCCATCGGGAGAGTTTATGAGGGATCCACTGTTGTTCATAACACTCCTTTGTTGCCTGGCCAAGTAAAGGTGAGTGTGGAGGAGGTTAGAGATGCAGATGCTCCAGTTCCTGTACCCACTGATGAGGTTTCCTTAGTGGGGCAGGCACTTCTCACCTTCCTTGCTTGGCCGACACATCTGGTCAAGTCTTTATCACAGCAGGTACTTATTGTCCTTACTATATGTTTCTTCTTTTCAAATTAGGCTATTTAACTTTGTTTCATGAACAGGTAGCTGTGTCTCCACCAAAACCACCTCCGAAGCCCGATCCGGAGGTCGATGATCCGCTTTATCTGATGACATTGACCATCCCAGAGCTTTTCTTGAGGCCTTATTAGGTTAGATGGGATGCCACCGTGTTCGGGGTCGTTAATCCAGATTTCCCCCTGTACATAAAGCACAAAGACCTCTCTGAAATCGCACACAGTGGTCAATGTCTCAGCATATCAGTGTTACAGTTGTGGATTTTGTAAGTCTTTATATAAAAGGCTTTTATTTACCTAAGTTATGGCTTTCAATTCATAAATATTTAACTTTGACTTAACATAAACAAGCATCTCACTGAAACATGTATGCGAGCGGGGAATTCTGATATCTATGGATTCCTCGAGCCTCAGTCTATTCAGAGGTCTGGGCAATCGCAGTTTGAATCTGAAAGTTACATAAAGAGTTGGATGCAGAGTTCACAACGCAATGTGTATCTTGGAGCCTACCTAAATGGGTAAGTCACAAAATAACAAAATTTAATTAATGTTTACTAATGTACTAACCCATTTTAGGTTCCACTGCAGCAGACACTGGCAGATGGTGGTCATCCTGCCCAAGGAACACTTAGTTGTCTGGTTTTGTTCATTTCATAACAGGCCAGACAACTACCTTAAGGGGATTATTAATAGGTTAGTGTTGTTTTCAATACATTTGCATTGTAATACCTCAACGTACAACACCAGTTTTTAATTGTTACTCATATGGAACAGTGCTATCAAGGGTCTTGATGATGCTCCACAGCCTAAATCAAAGGCTCCTGCTAGGTGGATTGTCGTCAAGGTACGTCATTTACATAAAACTTCTACTTATATATATTTCTTTATGTGTCTGTACACTAGTTGTTTAATTAATATCCAAATTTCATTATGTATTTAGTGTAATAGACAAAAAGGAACTACTGAGTGCGGATACTATGTCATGCACTGGATGTCCACCATCATTTTAGGAACTTTTACAAATAATTGGGAAGCGGTAAGTTTATTTCAAAGAAAATCGATTTATTTATAATTTGTATTACATTATTAACTTAATATGATTTATTTAATCATGCAGTATTTTAGCGACCCTAGACCATTGGAGCCTGAGAGATTAAAAGCATTGTGGATCCAGTGGGCACAGTTTTATCTCCGAATTAGAGATCAGGCCTAGGATTTAGGGACATTTTTTAACATTTTTGACATTTTTTACATTTTCTATGTAACATGAACATTCAATTCATTTGTTGATAGTTCTTTATAATATATAAATCAATTATTTGATGTTTATTATCATTAAAACTGCTTGAAAGCAGAATAAAATGTTTATTTGATGTGAATTGGGCCTTCTGAAATTGCATTTTACTGTAAAAACAGAAAGTATATATAAAAAAAATATTTGAAAACAACATCGGTTATTAACAAAAACCGATGTTAATATCATAACCAACATCGGTTATAATAGAAAACTGATGTTAACGTTTGTATATTAACATCGGTTTTTTGTGTATAACCGATGTCAACGTTTGTAATTTAACATCGGTTATAATAGAAAATTGATGTTAACGTTTGTATATTAACATCGGTTTTTTGTGTATAACCAATGTCAGCGTTTGTAATTTAACATCGGTTATCTGTAGAAAACCGATGTTAACTAGTGCACATTAACATCGGTTAATTATCAATAATCGATGTGAATATTTGAATATTAACATCGGTTATTTATAATTAACCGATGTTATACACAAAGAACTACACCAAATAAGTGTATGCATCATCAACGTTGACATCGGTTTTCTAGCAAAACCGATGTTAAGGGCATATATTAACATCGGTTTTTCTAGAAAATCGATGTTAAACTAACATATTTACATCGGTTTTACTGGAAAACCGATGTCAACGTTCATCATGCCTACACTTTTTTTGCTGTTGTTCATTGTGTTTAACATCGGGTATTTGGAGAATCGATGTTGTCATATGTATGTTAACATCGGTTCTCCAAAACCGATGTTAACATTCATATATTCAACATCGTCACTTTCAACATCGGTTTTAGAACTGATGTAGAATGTTCTAAATAACCGATGTTGAAAGTGTATTTTCTAGTAGTGATTGAATAATCTTGCATATTGAATACCAAACAAAGTTCAGTTCAATTTCGATTGGGTTGATTATTAACACAATCTGAAATTCAATCCAATCTAATCATTGTTTACTTTAGTGTGATTTGCTTCCCCTTCAGCTGCATACTTGCATCTTCAAGTGAGAACATAGATTCCCCATCGCTTTCTCCTTCGGACATCACCCAATTTTCACACAGGATCATGACTTTGTTAGGGCATTGTGATGCAATATGACCTATTCCCAAACACTCAAAACATTTAATATCTATATTTGTATATGGTTGGAATTAGGTTTACCTTTTTAATTGTCAAATTCTTCTTTGCCTTTAGAGCTTTCCTTTGGACAACCTTTTCTTCCTTCTTCCAATTTTGTTTGAAATAAGAACTAGGGTCCACATTGAACTTTGACTCTCTTTTCTACTTCAATTGTCTCTCTACCTTCACTACCATGTGCACCGTATCTTCTAACTCCACATAATGTTGCAATTCCACTATATGAGTTATTTCTTTATTCAACCCATTCAAGAACCTTGCCATTGTAGCCTTCCTATTTTCATTCACATTAGCCCTTATCATGGCTACCTCAATTTCTGATAATACTAATTCTCACTCCTATAATGCTTTATGACCTCTTTTTATCCTTTAATTTTTGAAAGTTGCACTGTGCTTGTGTAGGGGATACCTCCGTTGATGGTCTAACTCATTGTTGAGTTCTAGGTGCAAGCCAGTGAGGAGACATCTTGATAATGTTGGGCTCCACTAGATGAGTCCATTGAGGAGGAGGAAGATGAACTATGGCATCTGATGGTGATAAGTGCCAACTTTCAGTTGTTTTTGGGATTAAATTGTTAGCACTTATCCTTTGATTGTAATAGTTTTCTTCCAAATTATCCTTAAATCTAGTTGTTTATATATATTGTATATTTCCTAATATTGTTGCTTAAATATGAAAGATTCATCCATGATTCTGTAAGTTTTTTATGGTTGTTTGATGGATCCAGAAACAAAGCTTTAAGGAAGGGCAAAATGGTCATTTCATGAAGGTTTCTGACCCTAAATTCGCCCAGGCTAGCATCTGGCTTGCTTGGGCCAAAGAGAAAACTTCAGCCATAAGCAAACCACTTGCATGGGCGAGCTCCAGCTCGCCTGGGTGAATTGATTCCTTCAGGCCTAAGTAAACAAGCTCGCCTGGGCTCCCCCTACACTAGATGGCTTTTTCTATAAATAGCTATGAAGGGGAAGAGGAAAAATAGATTGAGCAACAACAAAATCAATAGAAAAACGTAGAAGAAGAGGAAAAGTGGAGCCGAGGCACTGCAGAGTTATGACCGTGGATGACTTCCTTCGTCATTTCTCTTGTTAGGCTTGTGCTCTGCACAATGATCGATTAGTTTTTCTTAAGGATTGGATGTAATCTTTATACCCTTATGTATCCCTTTTGATATTATATATGTATTAATCTTTTCTACTCATTATTGGTAATTTCATTCTACTTGTAATGCTTGATTATATTTGATCACTAGTGTCATGAAATTGGATTCTAAGTGAGACTAAAAAGTAATCTTAGAATTTGAACCGAATGATTTTACTCTTTACGTTATGTTGCTAGGAATAGAGCATAACGTTTTGATTGCAAAAAGCACGAGAATATAATTGTAATGCTGGGATATTTAGTGCATATGCGAGGGATCGATATTAAGTAAATATTCTTAGGTTCCAAGTGCGAGGAATCGACTTGGGATAACTAAGTGTGCATCAGTAATGTTAGAAAATGATTTATACATGTTAATCTTATTAGGCTACTAAGGCTATGAACGACGAAATCCAATCCTATGTTTTCTTGAATTAATTTAAATTGTTTCTGTAATTTCCGTATTTCCAACGCACTAAATTCCATTATTTCCGTATTTCCGCTATTTCTGAATTTTCATTAATTCCATTATTTCCATAAATCTATTATTCTTTTACTTTCAGTTAGTTAAACCAAAAAACCATATGACATTCGATTGAATTTGTACATAACTATTAAACTAATAATCTTTATCTAAATGATTTAAGTAACTAGAGTCCCTGTGGAGACGAACTTTTTTATAAATGTGGAACCTACAACGACAGCTGGTACGCTTGCCAAAAGTCTTAACAGATGGTAGAGCCTTAAAGGCCTCAGATGGAGTATGCTCATAGTCATGTTGTGTCCAGACGGGTGCTTGGACAATGATTATTTCCCTTACTACAAGTTTAGAAAATATATACTCAAAATAAAGGGTCTCAAAGTAGGATTATCGTTAATGAATGCAGAGAAAAACTCTAAGCATCTATTAAGGGTTCCCTTGGAGTAGCCCTTCTGAATCTATCTAGATGAAAAGGTGATGGAGGTGGACACGGTTAAGTGGATGAAGCATGTTTGTAGAGGGGAGAAATATGAGTGTCATCTGTGGACTCACTATCTGATGATGAAGAGGTTGGATCCTCCTTATTTCCAGTGAAGGAAACTACCCATTCCTTGTCACCAATCTTGTTGTTGGCCTTGGTCGCCCTCATCATGATACGTCTTGGAATAGCATAGGGAATGATAGACGCTCGTGGTACAGAGTGATGTGAACCTGAGTAGGAGCGGATCATTTGATACAGGCTACGGAGGTTTGGATGATGCCACTTCCGGTGAAGGAAGATAAGTCAGGGTAGACGCCACAAGGATTACCTTGATAAGTCTGAGATTGGTTCAACAAGGAACTCAGAGAGAAACTCTCACCAAATTTTATCAAATGCCAAAAGTTCCTTTATTGAAAACAAAAACAAATACTTAGTGTATCTGAACAAAAAGATAAAAATAGACATGGGCCTTCTAAACAGTTTGGGCCAAAATTACAATAAAAATAAATTATAATTAAAAACTTATTTAACTTGGGTCTTCAAGTTAGTTTGGGCCTTCAGCAACAATTAGTAGTATTGGTAGTGCCTCTGCCTCTGGACCTTCATCTTTCTCCACTTGGGCCTTCAATCATCATCAATGGCAGCTATACAAATGACCAACCTTGTCTCTATTGGGATGAGAAAATCAGACCTACGTAGTTCTTTCTTATGCGTGAATCAAGTGATTCTTTTTACTTGAAAGGTGATCATCACTCCCTCCTTCTTGAAAAGGATTTGTCCTCAAATCTAAGGCCCCTCCATCTACATTAAAAAGAGATAGATCAGACACATTGAAAGTGGCACTTACATTATACTCACTAGGCAAGTCAATCTTGTAGGCATTGTCGTTGATCTTCTCCAACACTTGGAATGGTCTATCTCCTCTAGGTTGAAGCTTGGACTTCTTTTGTTCTAGGAACCTCTCCTTCCTCAGGTTTACCCAAACCCAATCACCTGGTTCAAGCACGACTTTCTTTCTGCTTTTGTTGGCTTGCCTTGCATAACTCGCATTTTTCTTTTCAATTTGAGCCTTCACTTGCTCATGCAACTTCTTCACATACTCAGCTTTAGCCTGTGCATCCTTATGCTTAAAACATAGCAATGTTAGGCATAGGCAACAAATCAAGAGGAGTCAAAGGATTAAATCCATACACTATCTCAAATGGTGAACAATTAGTTGTGCTATGGACAGCCCGATTATAAGCAAACTCAACATGAGGCAAACAGGCTTCCCAAGATTTAAGATTTTTCTTTAAAACAGTCCTAAGCAGTGTGCCTAAAGTCCTATTGACTACCTCAGTTTGACCATCAGTTTGTGGGTGACAAGAAAACAACAATTTAGTACCAATCTTACCCCACAAGGTCCTCCAAAAGTGACTAAGGAATTTTGCATCCCTATCATTGACAATGCTCCTTGGTAATCCATGAAATCGCACTATTTCTTTGAAAAACAAATCAGCCACATGACAAGCGTCATCCACTTTCTTGCAAGGGATGAAGTGTGCCATCTTAGAAAACCTGTCATCAACAACAAACACAGAATCCTTTCCATTCTTGGTTTTGGGCAGCCCCAAAACAAAGTCCATAGATATGTCAGTCCAAGGATATTCAGGAACAGGCAAAGGAGTATACAATCCATGAGGTTTAACCTTAGATTTAGCTTGTTTACACACAATGCAATGACCACAAAACTTATGCACATCACGCCTCATATGAGGCCAAAAGAAATGCTCTTGTAGAATTTCCAGGGTCTTTTGAACCCCAAAGTGTCCCATCAACCCCCCTCATGTGATTCACTCACAAGCAACTCTCTAATGGAACACTTAGGCACACACAATTTATTTGCTTTAAACAAGATTCCATTATGCCTATAGTAACCATTTTCAGAAAACTTTTCACATGCAGCAAAAATTTTAGCAAAGTCCACATCATGCACATACATGTCTTTCAAAGACTCGAGACCAAACAGTTTAGTTTCAAGCATAGCAAGTAAAGCATGTCTCCTAGATAGTGCATCAGCCACTACATTCCCTTTCCCTTTTTTTTGTTTGATGACATATGGAAATTGCTCTAAAAAATCTACCCACTTAGCATGCCTCTTATTAAGCTTTCCTTGGCCTTTTAAGTATTTTAAGGACTCGTGATCACTATGGATGACAAACTCTTTGGGTAATAGGTAATGCTGCCAAGTTTGTAAAGCCCTAACCAAAGCATACAATTCCTCAGCACAACCAATATTCTTGTCCACAGAGGGACCACCCCCGGCGGCGGAAGAAAGAAGGAATCTCGATCTCATTGAGGAGAGATTGAGAGCTTTTAAAGGCTTTGGTGACTATCCGTTCGCGGACATGATGGATCTTTGCTTGGTACCGGACGTTGTCATCCCCCCAAAATTCAAGGTACCTGATTTTGACAAGTACAAAGGGACGACTTGTCCTAAGAACCATCTCAAGATGTATTGTCGCAAGATGGGGGTGCATTCTAGGGATGAAAAGTTGTTAATGCACTTTTTCCAAGATAGCTTGGCTGGAGCCACGGTTATTTGGTACACTAATCTGGAATCTTCTCACATCCATACTTGGAAGGATCTGATTACTGCCTTCCTTAGGCAATATCAGTACAATTCCGATATGGCTCCCGATCGCACTCAGCTGCAGAACATGGTTAAAAAGGAAAGTGAGACCTTTAAAGAGTACGCACAGCGGTGGAGAGACCTGGCAGCACAAGTGGCCCCTCCCATGGTCGAAAAGGAGATGATTAACATGATGGTAGACACCTTACCGGTGTTTTACTATGAGAAGTTGGTAGGCTATATGCCCTCCAGCTTCGCAGACTTGGTATTTGCCGGGGAGAGAATAGAAGTAGGTTTGAAGAGAGGGAAGTTCGATTACGTCTCCTCCACAAGTACCAATGCTAGGAGGATCGGAGCAACTGGGGCAAAAAGGAAGGAAGGAGATACCCATGTCGCCACTTCGACGCCCACATGGGTCAAGCCACCGCAGACCTCTCATGGTACCCATCAATACGCGCAACATCACCCGAGCTTCTCATCTCGCGTCGGGAACTCTTCGAATTTAGCACCCGTACAGCCTAGAGCGCCCGCCCCCATCCAGAGGGAGGCCCCCCAAGCTCCGGCTCCAACCACGACTTGCCCGGCCGGCAATGCCCACTTTGGCGCCGGTTCCAACACAATGAGGAACTTTCCCTAGAGGCCAATTCCAGAATTCACCCCGATCCCAATGACGTACAAAGACCTCTTGCCGTCCCTCATCGCCAACCAGATGGTCGTGATATCTCCTGGGAAGATCTACCAACCTCCTTTCCCAAAGTGGTATGACCCTGACGCAACTTGCGCATACCATGGGAAAACTCCGGGCCACTCTACCGAAAAATGCCTGGCCCTTAAATACAAGGTCCAACATTTGATAGACGCCGGATGGCTGACGTTTCTAGAGGATCAGCCCAACATGAAAACAAATCCGCTCGCCAATCATGGGGGGGGAGCAGTTAATGCCGTCGAGTTGGGTAGGCTGCGCAGGTCTAAGCCTTTAAAGGACGTGGTGACCCCCAGGAGGTTTATCTACGAGGCCCTACAAAAGGGGGGGCGTAATTCCCCATGTTGGCACGGAGAGGATTCCTGTTTGATGCATCCCGGTGAGCTACATAACATGGAAACATGTTTAGTAGTGGAAGACCTGTTGCAACAGATGATAGATCAAGGCCGACTGGAAGTCGGCGATGAGGGGAGGGAAGAGCAACATATATGTATGCAGTCCGCAGATGAGAGAAGTTTTGGAAGGCCTATGCCTTTGGTGGTATATTTCACCAAAGACGCAGCTCCCCAAAAGCCCTGATACCCCTTGGTAGTTAAACCTGTTCCGTTTCCATACCGAAACAGTCATGAAGTCCCGTGGAGGTATGCACCTCCAAGTGAAAGGAAGGAAGAGGCCACCGACATCAGCTCGTTGTCAGCCAAGGTAACCAATATCACGGGGCTGAGCGGCGTGACCTGCAGCGGTCGCGTGTTTGCACCCCCCGACTTGCCGACACAACCCGCAAATATTAAAGGGAAGGAAAAGATGGTGAAAGAACAAAATGACAAAACGGCACTCACTCTGAACGAGGATATTCCCGTGAAAGGTCTTCCAGAGAAAAGGGATGGTTGTGGCAAGAAGGAAGTATCGCTAAAGGAGGCAGGTGAGTTCCTTCGCATTATTCAGCAAAGCGAGTTCAAGGTCATTGAGCAGCTCAACAAAACCCTGGCCAGGGTCTCTCGTTTGGAATTACTCATGAGCTCTGAGCCTCATCGGGCTTTGCTAGTAAAGGTCTTGAACGAAGCTCATGTGGCCCAAGATATCTTTGTAGAAGGCTTTGGAGGACTCGTTAATAACATCACCGCCAACAACTATCTCGCCTTCGCCGAAGAAGAGATCCCTGCTAAGGGGAGAGGGCATAACAGGGCTTTGCATGTATCAGTCAAATGCATGGACCACATTGTGGCCAAGGTGCTCATCGATAACAGTTCTAGTTTAAACGTAATGCCCAAAAGCACGTTGGAGAAATTACCATTTAACGCTTCTCATCTAAAGCCAAGTTCCATGGTGGTTCGTGCCTTCGACGGCACCCGTCGAGAGGTTAGGGGAGAGATCGACCTCCCTGTACAGATAGGCCCCCATACCTGTCAGGTTACCTTCCAAATAATGGATATTAACCCGGCTTACAGTTGTCTTTTGGGAGGCCCGTGCATTCACTCGGTGGTAGTCGTTCCCTCTACACTCCACCAAAAATTGAAATTCATAGTAGAGGGGCATTTGGTTATTGTGTCAGGCGAGGAAGACATCTTGGTAAGTTGCCCATCCTCTATGCCATATGTGAAAGCCGCGGAGGAGTCATTAGAAACAGCCTTCCAATCTTTTGAGGTAGTAAGCATTGCCTCCGTAGATTCCTTCTCTGGGCAACCGTGCCTGTCCGATACGGCGATGATGGTAGCCCGGGTGATGTTGGGGAATGGTTACGTGCCCGGAATGGGTTTAGGCAAGAAAAACGGTGGCAGAACCAGCCTGATAAGCACCAGAGGAAACCGTGGGAAGTTTAGGTTAGGCTATAAACCCACACAGGCGGACATAATAAAAAGTGTTGCGGGAAGGAACAGCGGAAGCCAAGGCCAAGTCAAAGGGGGCTCGCCCTGCCACATCAGTAGGAGCTTTATAAGTGTGGGTCTAGGACACGAAGGCCAAGTCGTTGTGATATGCGAAGATGATTCTCCGAGTGGGTCGGATTTGGTACGACCATGCCCTCCTGGTTTCCGACTAGGAAATTGGTGAGTGAAGGAGCGCCCGGACATTTACGCGACAAGCATAATGTAACCCTTTGTGGCTTTTAAACTCTACAGTTGGGCCTAGGCTTTAGAGTTTCCTTTTGTTAAGGCTTTATGCCTTTTGTTCTTGAATTTTTAATATAAAGATCTTTCTTCATCTGCTCCTACGTCTCTACCCATTCTCATTCATTTGCATATTTATTTCTTTACGTTTAAAACGCCAGATCCAACGACGAGTCCCTCGAATGTACTAATACCTAGGACCCAACCATCGATTTCAAGCAAGAAACAGATCAGACGGAGGGTGAAGAGGACGAAGATGTGGGACTTCCCCCGGAGTTGGAGAAGATAGTCGCCCATGAGGACCAAGAGATAGAGCCTCATCAAGAAGAGACAGAACTAGTGGACTTAGGAACCGCGGTGGGAAAAAGGAAGTAAAGATAGGCATGGGTATGACCGCACCCATCCGTGAAGAATTGATAGCCCGACTACCAAGACATCTTTGCTTGGTCATACCAAGATCTGCCCGGTTTGAGTTCTGACATCGTACAACACAGATTACCTCTAAATCCTGAGTGTTCCCCGGTAAAACAAAAACTGAGGAGGATGAAGCCCGAGAAATCCTTGAAAATAAAAGAAGAGGTAAAGAAACAATTTGACGCTGGTTTTTTGGCTGTCGCTCGGTACCCAGAATGGGTTGCCAACATTGTACCAGTCCCTAAGAAGGATGGGAAGGTGCGAATGTGTGTGGATTATCGGGACCTGAATCGAGCCAGTCCCAAAGACATTTTCCCTCTGCCGCACATCGATATCCTCGTGGATAATACGGCCAATTTCGCTTTGTTTTCCTTCATGGATGGGTTCTCCGGTTACAATCAGATAAAAATGGCACCGGAGGATATGGAAAAGACTACCTTCGTCACCCTGTGGGGGACGTTCTGTTATAAGGTGATGTCCTTTGGACTCAAGAACGCCGGGGCAACTTATCAACGGGCTATGGTGGCTTTGTTCCATGATATGATGCACCGAGAAATCGAGGTCTATGTGGACAACATGATTGCCAAGTCTAAGACCGAGGAGGAACACCTTGTCAACCTGCGGAAGTTGTTCGAAAGGCTTAGGAAATATCAATTGAGGTTAAACCCCGCTAAGTGCACCTTCGGGGTTAAATCAGGGAAATTGCTAGGTTTCATCGTGAGCTAGAAAGGGATAGAGGTGGACCCCGAAAAGGTGAAAGACATCCTTGAGATGCCGGAACCCCGTACCGAGAGGCAGGTCCGAGGTTTCCTGGGACGTTTGAATTATATTACCAGATTCATATCACAGCTCATCGCTATCTGTGAGCTGTTGTTCAAACTCTTACGCAAAAACCAATTTGTCCGCTGGAATGAGGATTGTCAAGAGGCATTTGGAAGGATCAAAAAGTGCCTCATAAACCCTCCTGTGCTTATGCCGCCGGTACCCGGAAGGCCTCTCATCTTGTATATGACAATTTTGGACAAATCAATGGGATTTATGCTGGGGCAACATGACAAGTCCGGGAAAAGAGAGTGCGTTGTCTACTACTTGAGTAAGAAGTTCACGGCCTGTGAAATGAACTACTCCCTGCTCGAAAGAACGTGTTGTGCTTTAGTCTGGGCGTCCCACTGTCTAAGGCAATACATGCTGAGCCATACCACCTGGTTGATATCCAAGATGGACCCAGTTAAGTACATCTTTGAGAAGCCTGCTCTCACAGGGCGGATTGCCCGGTGGCAAGTTTTGCTATCCTAGTTCGACATAGTCTACGTCACTCAAAAGGCGATAAAAGGAAGCGCCTTGGCAGATTATTTGGCTTAGCAGCCTCTCAACGACTATCAACCCATGCATCCCGAATTCCCGGATGAGGACATCATGGCCTTGTTCGTGGAAAAGCTAGACGAGGACCGGGACAAGTGGATCATGTGGTTTGATGGAGCGTCAAACGTTCTAGGCGATGGCGTTGGAGCAGTATTGGTCTCTCCGGACAATCAATGTATACCTTTCACAGTCAGGCTGGGGTTTGACTGCACCAACAATATGGCTGAGTATGAAGCGTGTGCCCTGGCTGTCCAAGCAGCAATTGACTCCAATGTCAAGCTACTCAAGGTGTACGGGGACTCAGCACTGGTAATCCACCAGTTGAGAGGGGAATGGGAAACTAGAGACCCCAAGTTGATACCCTACCAAGCCTATATCAAGGAATTGGTTGGTTCCTTTGATGAGATCTCCTTCCATCATGTTCCCCGGGAGGAAAATCAAATGGCGGATGCGCTCGCCACTTTGGCGTCCATGTTCCAGCTATCACCGCACAGGGACCTACCGTACATTGAGTTCTGGTGTCGTGGCAGACCCGTGCATTGTTGTCAGGTGGAAGAGGAGCGGGACAGTAAGCCTTGGTATTTCGATATCAAGCGATACGTTGAAAGCAAAGAGTACCCACCAGAGGCTTCTGACAATGACAAAAGGACATTGAGGAGATTAGCGGCCGGTTTCTTCATGAGCGGAAGCATCCTATACAAGAGAAACCATGACATGACCCTCCTGCAATGCATGGATGCCAAAGAGGCGAACCACATGATCGAGGAAGTCCACGAGGGTTCGTTTGGAACTCACGCCAATGGGCATGCTATGGCCAGCAAGATCCTTAGAGCAGGTTATTACTGGCTCACCATGGAAAGCAATTGTTGCACCCATGTAAGGAAATGCCATAAATGTCAAGCGTTCGCAGACAATGTCAATGCTCCGCCACATCCTCTGAATGTCATGTCCACCCCTTGGCCTTTTTCCATGTGGGGGATAGACGTCATAGGGGCCATCAAACCCAAGGCTTCAAACGGTCATCGCTTCATTCTCATGGCGATAGATTATTTCACCAAATGGGTCGAAGCGGATTCCTACACCAATGTCACGAGGAGTGTGGTGGTCAGATTCATAAAGAGGGAGCTGATTTGTCGGTACGGACTCCCTAGGAAGATCATTACTGACAATGGCACCAGTCTGAATAACAAAATGATGCAGGAAATGTGCGTGGATTTCAAAATCCAGCATCATAATTCCATGTCTTACCGACCAAAGATGAACGGAGTCGTGGAAGCAGCCAATAAGAATATTAAGAAAATTATTTAGAAGATGACAGTGTCGTACAAAGATTGGCATGAGATGTTGCCTTTTGCCCTGCATGGATACCGAACTTCGGTACGAACTTCTACTGGGGCAACACCATACTCCTTGGTTTATGAAATGGAAGCGGTACTCCCGTTTGAGGTAGAGGTCCCTTCCTAGAGGATACTAGCGGAATCAGGCCTAGAAAAATCGGAGTGGGCTCAAACACGCTATGACCAACTCAACCTTATTGAAGGTAAGCGCTTGACGGCCATGAGCCATGGGCGCCTGTATCAACAAAGAATGAAGAACACGTTCGACAAGAAGATGCACTCGCGCAAGTTCCATGAGGGGGACCTTGTGCTGAAAAAGATGTCCCATGCTGTTAAAGATAATCGAGGGAAGTGGGCCCCGAACTACGAAGGATCTTTCGTTCTAAAAAGGGCTTTTTCTGGAGGGGCCCTAGTGCTTACCAACATGGATGGCAAGGAGCTACCTTCACCCATGAACTCTGATGTTGTCAAGCGATACTATGCTTAGGATCTGGGGTAATTGAGGAAGTCGCTGCATGTTCTTTTATTTTTGTGTGTTCTTGGTTTCCCTCAGGGATTCCTGTCCGCTGTAATTTTCTCGTTACAATCTTTTAAAAGAAGAGAACATGGGATTGGAGGCTTCAGTCCTTACTTTGTGCTTTAAACCATGTGCAGTTTGTGATAACCTGAGCCTTTTCGCTCAGTCCATGGGATGCCCCAAGCGCTTAATTAAAACTGAACCTGACCAGCTTTCACTAAAAGGATTATTGCATTTGAAAACACTCATGCATACGCATACGCATGCATATTTTGTTATGACAGGAGCAGAATCGTCTTAGGCAGTGGTCAAATGTCGGGATGGGGCTAAAGGCAGAAACCAATCAAGGTAAAACGGTAACGCGGCCACAGTTTGTTGCGCGATGTCGTTTCCTAGTTTTAGGTACTTAGGGACAGACACAAGTAGAGGCTAGGGTCACAATCGATAGATCGTCATCTCATGCCCAACACTGGACCAGCGGGAAGCACAGCTGAGGGACAGCCTAGTATCCTTTAAACTCCCAGTAATTATTACTATTGTGTCTTTAAAGTAAATACCGGGTGCCTCACCTACCTTAAAGGGGGTTCGAGTAAGCGAACGCCGACCCGTAGAGAGAGCATACTTATGTCTTCGCTAAAAAAAAAGTACAGGTTAGCTCGCCTGGGCGAGCAACCCCTGCACGAGATGGGTTAAAAGAGGGGGAGGGGTACGTTTTCTTCACCCAAAACTCCTCCCCCCCCCCCCCCCACTTTCAAAAACGCCAAAGCTACGGGACTTGCTATTTTTGCGCCCCCAAGCCACCTTTTGTTGCATTTTGCTTTCATTTTTTATACTCCTACTCACTCTAACAAGTAAGTATCTTATTCTTGAGCTTTTTAGCTTTCCATTGATGTATCTTGGTCTTCTTTTGGTGCTCTAAATTGTGTGAATGTGCCCAAATCTGTTGGGCAATTTTGGCTTTGTTTCATGCTTGTTGGTTTGAGTTAGGGGGTTGTAAGGGATGGCCCTAGGCCTATCGTGCATTCTGAGGCAATTGGGCGTGACACTTTGCCCCCATTCCCCAAATTTTCATGCCTAAACATGCGCCCACCAAGTGCTCGGTGAAATGCCTCAATGGCATTTGTGCATGGGTTTGTGAATTTTTGCTTGGGGATTTGACTTGTGCATATATGGCTGCTATTATTTAGTGTTCGAACAACTTGTAGGAGCTAGAATATGTGCCCGAATGTGATTTTAGGCCTAGGAACCCAAGCTCTTGATTTCAATACAAGAGGGCATGAAAATGAGAGCATGTTGGTGAGGACTCCCCTTTTAGGCCAGCTTTTGGTTTGGGCTGCACCTTGATGTTTTCTTTGCGCCTAGATGGTGTGAAGATGTTATTCACCATGTACATGTATATAGAGAATAGGTAGCAAAAGACAAATACCCTTCAAATAAAACGTGTATATGTTGAATAGGTGGTCAAGCGCTTTATAAATGTACACATGTTTGAATGTGGCACGAGAATGCTTCCCAAAATGAACATATGATGTGGAATTGCCTTTCAAAGTGTAGATAAATGGCATGAAAATTCCTTTTCAAATAAATGCAATTGTGTGCATAACATGAAATTGGCTCTCAAAATGTGCATATATGTATAAATAAATGTGAATGAAACAACAAAAAACCTGTATTAATTTGTATGCTAATTTAAGTAGTAAGATACCTTGAATGTGCGTATGTAATTTTTGGTAGCAAAATACTTTGAATACGGACATATGTAATTTTGGCACAATACCTTGAGCATGCATATATGAATTCCTTTCAAAAGAATATGTGTGGGATATAAGTAGCTAGAATGTTTTGAATGTCCTTGTATATTGATATAGATAGCAGGATATTTTGCGCGTATGCACGTTCATAAATGTTCTTCTTCAAGGAAATGTGTGCACAAGTTTGTTCTAAGTCGAAAAGATTAGTATGCCGTTTTTGCTTTAAAATAGCATTTCCTTGTAAATTAACTTTCCAAACGTTTGTCCTTGCAGGAAATTGCTCCGAAAAAGCTTTCTGCGAAGAGGTCTAGGAGAGACGCTGCGACTGAAGGGACCAGTGCCGCCCCCGAGTTTGATAGCCACCGTTTCCGGAGCGCCGAGCACTAGCAGCGCTTCAAGGCCATCAAAGGATGGTCGTTCCACAGAGAGAGGCGCGTCCAGCTCAGGGAGGATGAGTACATAGATTTTCAGGAGGAGATAGCTCACAGACATTGGACGTCGCTGGTTACTCCCATGGCTAAGTTTGACCCTGAGGTAGTCTTGGAGTTTTATGCTAATGCTTGGCCCACAGAGGAGGGAGTGCGAGACATGCATTCATGGGTGATGGGTTAGTGGATTTCTTTTGACGCAGATGCCCTCAGCCAGTTCCTGGGTGACCCACTAGTGTTAGAGGAAGGCCAGGAGTGCGAGTTTAGTCAGAGGAGGAACAGGGCTGACGAGTTCGACGAGGAGGCCATTGCCTAACTGTTATGAACACCAGGGCAGGATTTCACCCGGACCGCTGCAGGGAGGCGGGTGCGGATCATGCGCACCAGCATGACCACCTTGACCCAGACGTGGATGACATTGCTGCTCAGCAATGTCTTGCCAAGCGATCATAACTCCAATCTCCCTCTGCCGAAGTGTCAGTTGGTGTATGTCATCCTGACACGGATGAGCGTCCACGTGGCCCAGGTGATTGCTAACGCCATCTATTTGTTTGCAGGTATGCCACCCACCAGGCACCCTCTAGACCCGGATAAGTCTAACAGGGCCCTGGGGTTTCCGGCATTGATCACGGGCCACTGCCAGTCATTCGGGGTTCCCGTCACCCCTATTAAGGTGATCCGACCGCCGATCACCCGGACCTTCATCGAGAAGTATTGCACGCCTAGGCAGGCACAGGGTGATGCACCTCAGGCCGCAGACGCACCACCACCACCTCATCAAGCCAATCCCGCTAGATCACTAGGCATGGGGCGTTATCTACAGCACTTGGTTTGCCAGCAGGCGGCCAACCACCGGGGGCAGGTGCATATACCTGAGTGTCTCTATCGATTCAGCCTCAGTCAGCAGGGGCAGGGTTTCGCTCCTTTTGTATGCCCTACTCCAGAGCAGTTTGGGGCTGAGGTCGCATGGCCCGGAGACTGGCCCGAGGCCCAGGCAGGGGAGGCACCCGCAGGATCCCCCGGTGCGGCAGAGGAGGCCCATATGGATGAGGAGATGACGGACTTGCTCGGTTTCTTGGGAGGAAGCGGAGCCACGTGACCGAGGTCACCGCACCTTTTTATTGACATTACTGTTTTCTGTTAGTTTGCTATTGACATTTTCTGTTATTGTCTATATTGTTGTTGACATTACTATTTTCTATTTTTGTCTATATGGTTACTAACGTTGTTGTTATTATTTTTTGTTTGGTGTTATGGCTCTCAGTTATTTCGTCACCGTTTTTGCGACTTACGATTTCGTGCGTTCTTTTCGTTTACCTTGCGGTTAGACGTAAGTAGGTAGTGTGCGCCCCCGTCCGCATGATCTTTTTAGAGAGAAAAAGAAAAAAAGGGAGAGAAAATGAATAAATGATAATAACTTAAAAAATAAAAAGGAAAAGAAAAAAAAGATCAAGCAAGAAAAGAAAAAGAAGGAAGAAAAAAAAAGTTGTCTAGCTAGAAAACAACATGCTTGTGAAAGGAGATAACTTCCAACTTTTCTTTGAGAAAAAACTCACTAACCAGTTTTTGAAAAAAAAAATGTGTATACACTTGAAGGATGAATGCTGTGAAAGTTTTCCCGAACGCCCAAAGATAGACTCGGATGAATGCACAAATTGATAAAAGAACATATTTTGGAAATACTGGGTTGGCTAAAGTAGAGAAAATGAATCATGAGCCCTAGCATCACATGACCAAAAAAATTTCGACACTTGAGTGTCCACGTAGGTGCATGCATGACTAGTTTTGCATAAAATTTCCTAATCATCATTGTTGCATGTGTGTCATGGAAATAATGTGGGGCATCCCCTTAATCCCCAAACTGCTGGCCAAACCCTGACATATATCATGTCCCGCCGTTCTACAAGCCTTGATCCAAAATCTCAACATACCATAAACCTTGCCCTCGGAAGAAAACAAAGAAAAGAAAGTTCCCGATCAAAGAATCGGAAGAAAGCAAAAAGAGAAAATTCTCAATCAAAAGAGTAGAAGAAAGAAAAAGAGGAAATAAAATTCTCGATCAAGGATCGGAAGAAAACAAAAGAAAACAGAAGAAATATGCAGAAGGGTCTTCGGACCAGACAATATCTGAACAACACAGAATTGTCACCAAGTAAACAAAAAAAAGGGAAAGGAAACCACGACCTAAAGTGGTCCTCTCCCTTTGATTTCCAACCAAAATCTTGTGTGTCGGTGGCTTGTTCACCTCACACTAAACAAAAACAGAAAAGGAAAAGGCCAAGAACACTCAAAGCCAAATTTCCCACCAAGAAAACAAACCATTCCCAAGAAAAAGTCCTATGGATCCATGATCACGCGTGTAATCTTTGATTTGATAAGAAATGATTTGCAAAATCAAGTCATGACATATCAATGGTTCGGAATTAGGATGAAACACTTACCTTTGTGAGATTGATACACTTTGAGTGATTTTCTTCTATTTTTGTTGAACCCAGTGTTTCCTCTAAATGGTCATTTAGAAGCGAAATGCTAACATCCAAAATCTCATTTATGGTTATGAGAAGATTTCATCAGCATAGTCTCCTTCCCCGGTAGACACATTGTTTTTCATCCAAAAAACATATGTTGCTCTAATCAGTTGGGAGTTTTGTCTCTTTACTAAAGCATGTTCGCATTTTAGTAAAGAAAACACCGAGGCTATTTTAGTCTCATAAGATATCCAGAACTATGTAGGACTGAGTTCCTCGTTGAGGATACGTAGGAGCAAGAGCCTTGCTTTTGTTGGCCGCCCCACAATCTCTGTCATACTAACCCTGAGGTCATGTGACATGCAGAGACAAATTATGGTCATTCCGCTCACCTTTTCGCCATTCAGACACAATCGTGTCCGATGGCACGTGGAGACAAATTATGGTCATTTTGCGCCTTTTGTCATCCAGAGGCGGCGAGCCCGATGACATGCGGAGACAAATTATGGTCATTCCGCTCACCTTTTCGCCATTCTGACACAATCGTGTCCGATGGCACACAGACAAATTATGGTCATTTTGCGCCTTTTGTCATCCAGAGGCGGCGAGCCTGATGACATGCGGAGACAAATTATGGTCATTCCGCTCACCTTTTCGCCATCCAGGCCCGATCGTGTCCAATGGCGCGCAGAGAAAAATTATGGTCATTCTGCGCCTTTCCATCCAGGCTCGATCATGTTCGATGGCACGCAGAGACAAATTATGGTCATTCTGTGCCTTTTGTCATCCAGAGGCGGCGGGCCCGATGACATGCGGAGACAAATTATGGTCATTCCGCTCACCTTTTTCGCCATTCAGACACAATCATGCCCGATGACACACGGAGACAAATTATGGTCATTCTGTGCCCTTTGTCATTCAGGAGCAGCAAGTCGAGTGATAAACGCACAGAGACAAATTATTGTCATTCTGCGCCCTTTGTCATTCAGGAGCAGCAAGTCGAGTGATAAACGCACAGAGACAAATTATGGTCATTCTGCGCCCTTTGTCATTCAGGGACAGTGAGTCGAGTGATAAACGAGCAGAGACAAATTATGATCATTTTGTGCCCTTTGTCATTCAGGAGCAACAAGTCGAGTGATAAACGCGCAGAGACAAATTATGGTCATTCTACCCCCTTTGTCATTCAGGGGCAGTGAGTCGAGTGGTGGGCGGAGACAAATTTTGGTCATTCCGCACACCTTTTCGCCATCCAGAGGCGATCGTGTCCGATGGCACGCAGAGACAAATTATGGTCATTCTGCGCTTTTCCATCCAGACCCGATAGTGTCCGATGGCCCGCAGAGACAAATTATGGTCATTCTACGCCTTGTGTCAATCGAGAGGAACGAATTCGGCAGTATCAGGATGATGTTGGTCGTTCGGTGCTGATCATTTTCAAATTTTTGCAGGTTCCGCTGGCGAGAAAAATTGTTTCCGAGAAGAAAATCCATGTTGAGACGCTTCCGTAACGCTTCTGAGACATTTCCGTGGGTGATTTCGGGAAGATTTTCCACCGTTCTTCGTTCGTTCTTCGTCGTTCTTCGGTCTTCAAGCGGTAAGTTCCCGAAATCGAACTTTTCAATTCATTCTATGTACCCTTAGTGGTCCCCACTTCTTTCACGTGCTTTTATTTTTATTTCATTTACTTTTCGTACCCCCTTTTGACGTGTTTTAATCATTTATTTAAGTCATTTTCTCGCCTAATCAAAAAATAAAATAAATTTCCACCGATCATTTGAATTGAAACATCTTTTAATTTCTGTTAAAATGAAATCCGACCGTTCGGTCATGCCGTAACCATGTTTAAAACCAAAAAAAGAGGCAAAATAATGATATAATAATAAAAAAATATCTTTTAATAAAATAAACCAAAAAAATCAGTCGGACGTTTTTCTTTGGGATTTTTCTTTCTTAATCGAAGTGACTAATAACCAAAGTGAAACTAAGGCTAAAATCAATTCATAAATCAAACTTTTGTCATCACCTAAAAAGCCATTTTTAAGGTCCAACGCCTTGAAATGGTCTTTTCCGCTTTTATTGGTTAAACATGGATTTCTAAAGCCTAAAATCAACACGTAGCTTTGTTACCTCTTTCAAAAACCAAGGGATCATTAATGGTCCAATTCCTTAATGTTTTCTCTCCTTTCAAAAGAATTGAAGGATCGTTTAATGGTCCAAATGCCTTAAAATGACCTTTCATTCAATCAAAATATATCTTGCAAAAAAGGATAAAAATAATTTAACCAACATTTAGTTCTCAAAGAACTACGTAGGTCTGATTTCCTTATCAAAATTGAGGAATACGTAGGAGCAAGGGACACACCCTTGTCGACCACAAAAAAGATAAAAATATAAAAAGGCATAAAAAGACATATGAACGTAAAAAAGGGAAGATAAACACAAATTGAAGACATATTCGCACACTTGATTAAAGGCTGCCGTCCGTTGTGACGGACGCGTGGGGTGCTAATACCTTCCTCGTGCGTAAATACAACTCCCAAACCTTTCACTTAAAGTTCGTAGACCACGTCTTTTCCGATTTTTTCGATGTTTTCCTCAAATAAACGTTGGTGGCGACTCCGCTCGTATTCCTTTCTTGGAAGACGCACCCGTGAGTCGCGCGTCGCCCTCCCGCCGAAGGGTAGGTTGCGACACTATGGAAGGCTAAACCCTCAGTTGGGGATTCTTGCTGAGTAATTGATGTAAACTCTTTCCCTATCTAATTAAGGTTGTTTTATGTGTTCATTGTTTCTACCAGTACTTTATTATTGCATGCTTGTGGCTTGATCACCCATATGTGTGTACTGTTAAGGGCTTTAACATTGAAAGATGTATTGTCTCCTTAGAACTTGATAGAGTATGATTAGGTTACCGTATGTCTGGACACAGAGTGCGATAATTTAGTTTTTATCATGCTGTGATCATAAAGCTGTTCAATTAAGCTAAGTTCAACAAGAGACATCTGTGAAGGAAGTTTAATTAGAATTAGGCTAAACTCACGAGACATCGGTGTTTAGTACTTGAGCCTTCAGCATAGAACACAGAAATATCTTTAATTAGAGAAACATCCTTAATTGCATCAATTTGCTCAGTAAGAGGACCCAATGCCTTTAGATATCTGTTTTCACACTTACTTGCTCACGTTTATTGCTTTGTAATCAAAATAGAACATACTTTACTTTCATTCACAATGATGATTTCTGTTTGCAAATGTCTGCTTATTGAACAAACCTTTACCAAATGAACAAGTTCCCTGAGTTCGATACTCGGTTCACACCATTTTAATTATTTACTTGCGACCCGATGAACTTGCTGGTAGATTTTGCATCCACACAAACAAGTAGTATCCCGGAGAGTGAAACACCAGTCTGGTCAACATTCTCTCAATAAAGTGCTTTTGTGACATGGGAGTCATATTTCTTCTCCCATCCCTCATAATAAGTAATGTCTTCACGTAGACATCCTATTGCCTTGGCAATAGTGTCACTAGACAACGCCACCTTCATTCCCAAAACCTTGGATGCTATAGTATTCTTGTTGATAAACTCAACATGTCTCCTAAAGGTTTTGATGCTTTAGACCCATTTTTATTTTTCGAGTTCTTGAATGTCGAAAAAGTGTTTTGCATGAATGGAGGGTTCATTGTCTGTGTAGATGGTGGTGATTTCCATGCTTGGGATAATCTCAATAGCAGGGCTGTTTGAAGAGGCCATTGCAGAGAGTTGAGAGCTAGGTTTGAATTCTCAGAGAAGATGATGGAAGCTTGCTTGTGGAGCTTCTATGGAGGCTGGATCTTTGAGCTTCAATGAGGTCCTTTAATGGTGGTTTTCCACCATGGAGATGCAGCGGAAGACAAAGGAGAAAAGGGGAGAGGAGGCGCCATCCACTAGGGAATAAGCCATGGAAGAAGGAGCTTCACCACCAAGATGAGCCTTGGATAAGAAGCTTGGAAGGATGCTTCAATGGAGGAAAAGAAAGAGGGAGAGAAAGAGAGAGGGGGGAGCACGAAATTGAAGGAAGAAAAAAAAAGGAAGAGAAGTTGAACTTTGAGTTGTGTCTCACAAGACTCTCATTCATCAAAGTTACAACAAGTGTTACACATGCTTCTATTTATAGACTAGGTAGCTTCCTTGAGAAGCTTTCTTAAGAAAACTTCCTTGAGAAGCTTTCTTAAGAAAACTTCCTTGAGAAGTTTCTTTGAGAAAACTTCCTTGAAAAGCTAGAGTTTAGCTACACACACCCATCTAAAAACTAAGCTCACCTCCTTGAGAAGCTTCCTTAAGAAGCTAGAGCTTAGCTACACACACCCATCTAAGAACTAAGCTCACCTCCTTGAGAAGCTTTCTTGAGAAGCTAGAGCTTAGCTACACACCCCTATAATAGCTAAGCTCACCCCCATGACAAAAAAACATGAAAATACAAAAAAAATCCTACTACAAAGACTACTCAAAATGCCCTGAAATACAAGGCTAAAACCCTATACTACTAGAATGGCCAAAATACAAGGCCCAAAATAAGAAAACAACCTATTCTACTATTTACAAAGAAGAGTGGACCCAACCTTGGCCCATGGGCTCAAAAATCTACCCTAAGGTTCATGAGAACCCTAAGGCCTTCTTTATCAACTCTAGCCCAATCCTCTTGGAGCCTCTTGCTCATGGCTCTGGTAATTGGTCCTTTCCTAGGGAGGATTGCATCATCCCCTCCCCCTTGAAGAGGATTTGACCTCAAATCTGTTGGTTCCTCCTCCTCTATATCAGCTCCACCTGCAAAAGGAATTAAATCAGAAATATTAAAAGTGGTGCTGACTCCATACTCTCTTGGGAGGTCCAACCTATAGGCATTATTATTGATCCTCTCCAAGACCTGAAAAGGTCCATCCCCTCTTGGGCTAAGCTTGGATTTCCTTTTAGTAGGGAATCTTTCCTTCCTAAGATGGAGCCAAACCCAGTCCCCCTCATTAAGAACTAGCTCCTTTCTTCCTCTATTGCCCTTAGTTGAATACACCTTTGTTTGGTTCTCTATTTGGGTCTTAACCCTCTCATGCAACTTTTTTACAAACTCTGACCTAGATTCCCCTTCTTTATGTATAAAAGAAGTGTCAAGTGGGAGGGGAATGAGGTCTAAGGGTGTTAAGGGATTGAATCCATAGACAACCTCAAAAGGGGATTGCTTGGTGGTTCTATGAACCCCCCTATTGTAGGCAAATTCTACATGAGGAAGATACTCATCCCAAGACTTATGGTTGCCTTTTAGAAGAGCCCTTAAAAGAGTGGATAAAGACCTATTCACTACCTCTGTTTGCCCATCAGTTTGTGGATGACAAGTGGTAGAGAAAAGAAGCTTAGTTCCTAGCTTAGCCCATAATGTTTTCCAGAAGTGGCTAAGGAACTTAGCATCTCTATCTGACACAATGGTCCTAGGCAAACCATGGAGTCTCACAACTTCCCTAAAAAAGAGTTTTGAGATATGGGAAGCATCATCCACCTTGTGGCATGGTATAAAGTGTGCCATCTTGCTAAACCTATCCACCACTACAAAGATAAAGTCTACACCTCTTTGGGTTCTAGGGAGCCCAAGGACAAAGTCCATACTAATGTCTACCCAAGGTGCAGATGGAATGGGTAAGGGTGTGTATAGCCCATGAGGCATCACCCTAGACTTGGCTTGTAAACAAGCCACACACCTAGTGCAATGCTTATGGACATCTTTCTTCATATGGGGCCAATAGAACTTTTCTTTGAGTAAGACAAGGGTCTTGTCTATCCCAAAGTGGCCCATGAGCCCACCCTCATGGCTCTCCTTCACAAGTAATTTCCTGATGGTTCCTTGGGGTATGCAAAGCTTTCCCTCTTTGAACAAATACCCCTCAGCCAAATAGTATCCATCTTGGGCCTTTTTCCCACAACTCTTGTAAATGGGAGAGAAATGTTCATCTAAAGCATACAAATCCCTAATGTTATCAAATCCTAAAATTTGAGCTCCTAGTGAGCAAAACAATGTGTGTCTCCTAGAGAGGGCATCAGCTACCACATTTGTTTTTCCCTTTTTGTATTTGATAACATATGGAAATTGCTCTAGGTACTCTACCCATTTTGCATGCCTTTTGTTTAACTTGCTTTGCCCTCTAATGAACTTAAGTGATTGATGATCACTATGAATGACAAATTCCTTGGAAACAAGGTAATGTTCCCAAGTTCGGAGTGCTCTTATTAAGGCATAAAGCTCTTTATCATAGGTGGGGTAGTTAAGGGTCGCACCATGAAGTTTTTCACTAAAATAAGCAATAGGGTGCCCACCTTGCAACAAAACAGCTCCAACTCCCACTCCAGAAGCATCACATTCTAGCTCAAAAGTTTTAGAAAAGTCAGGAAGAGCTAGAACAGGTGCCTTAGTAAGCTTTTCTTTGAGCAAAGCAAAGGCTTGCTCTTGTTTTTCACCCCAGGTAAATGCCACATTCTTCTTCACTAGCTCATTGAGAGGTGATGCAATTGTAGAGAAATTAGGAACGAACCTTCTATAGAAGCTTGCCAACCCATGGAAGCTCCTAATATCTCCCACACTTTTTGGGGTAGGCCATTCTTGGATGGCCTTGATTTTCTCAGGGTCCACTTGGACCCCATTTCTACCAACTACAAACCCTAAGAAAACTATATTATCTACACAAAAAGTACACTTCTCTATATTTGCATAGAGGGTGTTTTTCCTAAGGACTGAAAGAACTTGCCTGAGATGTCCTAAGTGATCATCTAGGCTCCTACTGTACACTAAAATATCATCAAAATAAACAACTACAAATCTACCTATGAAATCCCTTAAGACATGATGCATAAGCCTCATAAAGGTGCTTGGTGCATTAGTGAGCCCAAAAGGCATCACTAGCCATTCATACAAACCAAACTTGGTCTTGAAAACGGTTTTCCACTCATCACCCTTTTTCATCCTGATTTGGTGATACCCACTTTTAAGATCAATTTTTGAAAAGATATTGGCACCATGCAACTCATCAAGCAAATCATCAAGTCTAGGAATGGGGTGCCTATACTTTACAGTGATGTTGTTGATGGCCCTGCAATCTGTACACATTCTCCACGTACCATCCTTTTTGGGCACCAACAACACTGGCACAGCACACGGGCTTAGGCTCTCTTGGACCCAGCCCTTCTTCAACAATTCTTTTACCTGAAACTCTATCTCCTTAGTCTCCTGAGGATTAGTCCTATAGGCTGGCCTATTAGGAAGGCTTGCTCCTGGGACTAAATCTATTTAGTGTTCTATTCCCCTTAAAGGAGGTAGCCCAGGGGGTATCTCTTTGGGAAATATATCACCAAATTCATGTAAGAGTTCTTGGACCTTTGGGGGTAAGGTCTCAAATGTAGGAATTGTGGCAGTGCTAAGGGATGTTTCCATTGATAGGAAAAGGTAGAAAGATTGTTTAAGAAGGAGTGCTCTTTTAATATCACCTTTTGTTGCAAAATGATTTTCCTTCTTAACAATCTTCTTGGAGGAATCCTTTTCCTCTTTTTCCTTCCCCTTGGCCTTTGAAGACAAGGCCTTACTATCCTTCTTTTTATTTTGTTTTTCTAGTTTTTCTTCCTCATCCCTCTTATCTTTCATAGTTAGTTGATCTCTGGCCACCTGTGAAGGTGTGATGCAACACAAATTTAGTGCCAAGATGGGTGAGGGTAATCTCATTAGTTAGGCCATTGTAAATGATCTTCCTATCAAATTGCCACGGCCTTCCTAAAAGAATATGTCCTGCCTCCATGGGAACTATATCACAATTAACTTCATCCTTATATGTCCCAATGGAGAAAGGTACCTTCACTTGTTGGTTAACTATCATTTCCCCTTGCTCATTGAGCCATTTAAGTTTATAAGGTTTTGGGTGGGGAATGATAGTGAGGTTCAACTTGGAAACTAATCTTGTGCTACAACAATTGCAACAAGATCCACTATCCACAATGAGAGAACAAGTTTTATCTAAAATTTTGCATCTTGTATGAAATATGTTCTCTCTTTGGGATTGAGATAGATCACAAGATTGACCTCCCAGGAGCCTTTTAACCATTAAGAGGTCACCTTCTTCATGGGGGTAGACTTCTTCACTAAATTCTTCCCCTTTTGCTTTTTCACTTTCACTAGAGGAAGGTGAAGTAGTAGCCTTATCTTGGCTACTATAAATGTCTTGGCCCCTCATAATCATGGTTTTTGTGGTGGGGCATTGAGAGGCAATGTGACCTCTCCCAAGACATTTGAAGCATTTAATGTTGCTAGTCCTTTCTTGGGAACTAGTCTTAGGGGTGTATTTCTCTATGGTCTTACCCTTTTCTTCCTTGGGTTTTGAAGGTGTAGCCCCCAAAACTCCTTGGGCTTGGTCCTTCCTTGGATAAGAGTGAAAGCCATAAGATTTTGAAGAAGGCTTTCTTTTTAGTTGTTGTTCCACTCTTATACAAAGTTGGACTAGTTCATCTAGGTCCCTATATGGAAGGAGTTCAACCTTGTCCCTTACTTCCATATTAAGCCCACTAAGGAACCTCGCTATGCTTGTCCTTTCCTCCTCCCTAAGTCCAGCTCTTAAAAAGAGTAGTTCCATTTGTTGTCTGTATTCTTCAATACTCATACTCCCTTGTTTAAGCCTTTGGAGCTTGTCCATAAGCTCCCTTTCATAGTAGGGAGGAATGTGCCTCTTCCTAAGGGCACTCTTAAGATCATTCCAATACTCTACTGGAGGATCCCCATGAATCCTTCGTTCCCTAACAAGGGAAGTCCACCAATAGAGGGCATACCCTTGAAAGCTAAGGGTAGCCAATGGAACTTTTCTCTCTTCGCTAATATGATGGCAAGCAAAGAGTTGTTCAACCTTCATTTCCCAATCTAAGTAGGCCTCAACATTATCTTTTCCATGGAAATATGGAAGACTAATGTTATCCTCTTGAGGCCTTCTATCCCTTTCCCTTCTTTGGGAGTGATGTTTAGTATGTGAACTATGGCGCCCTCTATAATAGTCGCTTAAGTTCTTCACTTAAACTCTTGCAAGAGTCATGACTACTATAGGAGACATGTTTTTCACTTTTCATTTCTTTTATTATTTTTCTTCTTTCTTCCTCTCTTATTTTCTCTCTTTCATCTTGACTTGTTTCTTCCACTCTTTTTTTTCCTTTTTCTTTTCTCTCTTGTTTTTCTTTCCATAACTTGAGAGAACTCAACTCATCTAAGATTCTAGATAGAGGGTCCTTATGACTAGTACCCTCATCATTAACACTAGTTGAATGATGACTCGTGTTGGTTTCTAAGTTGTGGTTCTTTCTTGTTGGAGGTTTGAAAACAAAAGGTAAAAGAAACTATGGTTGAAACTAGCCAAAATAAACACTAAAAGAGGTGTGAAAGATAAGGTAAAAAAAAAAAAAAACTAATTGGTAAAATGCAAGCTATCTAGGCGATTTGACAATGGAAGGTAAAAGAAATAAGCTATGAAAGTAAGCAAGAAAAGTAAACTAGGTGAATCCTAAGAGTGTTTGGATGACCACATTCAAGGTTCCCAACAAAACACTCACTATCCTAAGCAAAAATTGCCTAAAATTATTACACACAAATGGAAGTTTGGTAACCTATTGGAGGCTCCCAACACACTTCCAATGAAAGGCCTTTTTGTTACAAAAACTTGAAAGCAATGAAGGTAAGTAAATTGCAAATTACAAAATTACAAAACGGTCCTCAATTTTGGTGGTTGTTCTCTCTTTGGTGATTCACTCAATTTGGAGTGCTTCTTAGTCCAATAGCTCTTAAGGTGGTTGGCCCCTTGCTTCTGGACTCAAATTCTTCAAGGGATGGCACCAATCCTCCTTCCAATTCCCTATATGGCAACCCACAAACAAGGAAACAAAGAGACAAGTAATAACCAAAGACCAAAAAAAAAATGAAATGAAAGCTAAACCAATGGAGTTTTAACAAGACAATTTTTCAAGGATTATTCAACAATTAAAGCAATGAGAAGGACATAGAAGCAAGCTAGGACTCAAAGAGAAACTTAGAATGGCTCTAGAGTAGAGTAAAAAAAACTGAAAAAAAAAAGACTCAACAAAACTCTAGCTTTGGCACTTGTCTTCACACTAATTTTGAATTGAAATTTCCAATTATAGAATAAATTTTGAGCCAAAACAACAAGCACCCTTCCCTTTCACCTTTTTTTTCTGGATACTGATTTTCCTGCCAACTTGTGCGATTTTTCGTATTTTTTCCTTTTATCCAAATCACTTGTTTCTTTTTTTTATAACTTTTTTCCAGATGTCTAGAAAATTCAGTAAAAATTTCAGCTCAAAATTCGAAGTAACCAATTCTCAGTAATTTTTACAAGTTTGTATGTCCAAGCTGCCAGCACCAGCGATTTGTTTCTTTAAGCATGGTATATTGATTGCCTTGGGCTTACTTTCAACCTTCCTATGTATGTTGAACTCACTAGGATTGTTTACCACAGTTTTAGGAGTTCAATATTCACTTAGGATCAACATTTCAGCCAGAAATTCAATCACCAAAACTCAAATTCACAATAGACACAATCATAAGGAAACCTAAAAGTTCAAGAAAAGGTTCACAATCAAAGACTCTCTAAGAATTTTGCATGAACATGTTAAGGACTAATTAACATGAAAGATTTGACTCAAATCAAATAATAGGCTAAAAGAATTTCATACACTCCTGAACAAATGAGTTAGACAAAGAAACAAGAAAATAAAATTCAGCACAACATAAAAAATCTTATGTGACAAGTTTCATGACTAGACATGACTTCTATGACAAAACTACAATAGGTGAACAAGTCACTCTAGATTTTTGAGGTTTTCTTATACTTTAATATTTTTGTAAGAATTTTATGGTTTAGGTTTCAGCCACAAAAAATAACAAGACAAAACTCAAAGGATCCTAAACTCAACACATTTCATGGTTCAAGAACAAGAACAAGAAATTTGAACCATAGAAAATCAAATCTAACTTCTATAGCAAGTTTAATCAGTGGAAACTCTAAAGAATCATGTTAACAACATTTAGAACAAGACATGTGAGGAGATACATGGAGAAAAATGAAGAAACAACAATGGAAGAGAAGGTAAAGAAAAAAAATTAATGGAGGTTTAAGGAGCACCTACTTGAAGCTCTTGTGCTCTGATTACCACTTGATGGAAGCTTGCTTGTGGAGCTTCTATGGAGGCTGGATCTTTGAGCTTCAATGAGGTCCTTTAATGGTGGTTTTCCACCATGGAGATGCAGCGGAAGACAAAGGAGAAGAGGGGAGAGGAGGCGCCATCCACTAGGGAATAAACCATGGAAGAAGGAGCTTCACCACCAAGATGAGCCTTGGATAAGAAGCTTGGAAGGATGCTTCAATGGAGGAAAAGAAAGAGGGAGAGAAAGAAAGAGGGGGGAGCACGAAATTAAAGGAAGAAAAAAAAAGGGAGAGAAGTTGAACTTTGAGTTGTGTCTCACAAGACTCTCATTCATCAAAGTTACAACAAGTGTTACACATGCTTCTATTTATAGACTAGGTAGCTTCCTTGAGAAGCTTTCTTAAGAAAACTTCCTTGAGAAGCTTTCTTAAGAAAACTTCCTTGAGAAGTTTCTTTGAGAAAACTTCCTTGAGAAGCTAGAGTTTAGCTACACACACCCATCTAAAAACTAAGCTCACCTCCTTGAGAAGCTTCCTTGAGAAGCTAGAGCTTAGCTACACACACCCATCTAAAAACTAAGCTCACCTCCTTGAGAAGCTTTCTTGAGAAGCTAGAGCTTAGCTACACACCCCTATAATAGCTAAGCTCACCCCCATGACAAAAAAACATGAAAATACAAAAAAAATCCTACTACAAAGACTACTCAAAATGCCCTGAAATACAAGGCTAAAACCCTATACTACTAGAATGGCCAAAATACAAGGCCCAAAATAAGAAAACAACCTATTCTACTATTTACAAAGAAGAGTGGACCCAACCTTGGCCCATGGGCTCAAAAATCTACCCTAAGGTTCATGAGAACCCTAAGGCCTTCTTTATCAACTCTAGCCCAATCCTCTTGGAGCCTCTTGCTCATGGCTCTGGTAACTGGTCCTTTCCTAGGGAGGATTGCATCAGAAGAAGTTGAAGTGTTTCAGAGAGTGAGTAGTGCTAAGAGTTTTGACGTAATAGGTTTTTATAGTGGACTTTTTGGCTTTTTCAAAAACGATCATTAGGCCCTCTTTTCAAAACTGACTCAGTATAAAGTGTTACAACATTTTGCTATGAAAAAACTACGTTTTTAAAAAAATGTATGATATGTTGTCCATATATTGAACATTGTGAGTGTGTATTAAAGTCCAGTGGACGATATGTCCTTGGATGCAACTGTGGACAACATATAAAGATTAAATTACTCATTTATAGAGATAGTTCCAAGTTGACTTCTTAACAGAATCAACCTTTCTTTAGTTAATGGTTTTGTAAAGATATTAGCAAGCTAATTATCAGTGGGTACAAACTGTAAGTCCCTATTCCATTTTGAACATAATCTCTTATAAAATGATATTTAATTTCTATATCTTTTGCCCTACAATGCAATGTTGGATTTTCAAAAGATTCATAGCAACTCCATTGTCACAAAAGATGGGGATTTTACTCTCATAGGCACTATAGTCTTCAAGCTGATTCTTTATCCAGAGAAGTTGAGCACAACAACAAGCTGTTGGCATATATTTTGCTTCAGTAGTGGATAATGCAGTTGAGCCTTGCTTCTTGCATATCCATTTAACTAAGTTGCCACCTATAAAGTGGCAGTTTCCACTTGTTCTTTTTCTTTCAACTTTATCATCAACATAGTCTACATCACAATAGTTTGTGAGTCTGAAACTTTCTTTTCTTTTGAACATAAGACCAAGGTTAGTAGTTCCAATTAGATATCTAAATATGTGTTTGGTTGTAGTTAGTTGAACTTCCCTCGGTTCTTTTTGAAATATTTCACATAGACAAACACTGAACATGATATCAAGTCTAGACGCAGTAAGATACAATAGTGAACAAATCATTGCTCTGAACTGAGTCCTGTCCATTTTTGTTGATTGCTTGTTCAGTTTAAGGTATATGGTGGGGTACATAGGAGTCTTCATCTTTTTTACATCACCCATGTTGAATTTCTTCAATAATTCTTTCACATACTTGGTTTGATGAATGTAGATGTCTTTTAGTGTTTTATTTTATTTGTAAAGAAAGAATTTTAGCTCTTTCATCATGCTCATTTAAAATTCAGTCTGCATCAACTTAGAAAAATCTTCACAAAGAATTTTATCAGTAGTACCAAAAATGATATTGTCCACATATAGTTGCATTAATAAAAATTGAGAATCACAGTATTTGTAACACCCTAAAACATTACTAATTATAAATCGATGTTTAATTGTATTTATTGTGTTATTTGACTATATGATTGACTTGAATGATTTGAGGTATGGTTTGAATTAGTCATGTGTGAATTTCTTGATGTGGATGTTGAGTTATGTGGAGTTTTGTTGAGCTAAGTTGAAATTATGAGATTTCAAATTTTTACCTACACCTATTTTAGTAAAATCGTGTGCCTGGATTTATTAACCGTTGGATCATCTTCAAAATGCTTTTGGAGGTTCCTAAGACAATTCTCCACATTCTAAACGTTGGGATTTACAATATAACATTTTGAGTACGAGATATGAATTTTGTTTACCGAAGCAGAAAAATTGGAGCTGGATTAGCTCGCCCAAGCTCACTTGGGTGAGTGATGCAGGCTTCAAATACGTCCAGCAGCGTAAAACAATCATCTTCTTCCTCTTTCCCTTCCCCTAAACCCTCCCCCCACACCCCAAAGCTCCTCCTCCACCACCACTAACCGCCGGTGACCGCCACGAGCCGCTTTTGCTTGTCATCGGATCACTGCACGGAGAAGAACAGTTTGATCGAAGCAGAATCTTCAAAACTCAACTCGAGGATTCGGTAGAGAATGAAGTCTCCAATCCTTCCTTCATGGTTTCTTCGAGGTAACCATGATTCTAAGCCTTCTCCTTGTTAGTTTGAGTCTATCTTTGCATCTCTTCTAACTTGGGAACCATTATTGGATGTTTTTACACTTCCTTTGAAAAACCCTTGAAAATGAGACATCTTTTTATAACATTGATGTTATTTTCATGACCTTCACGGAACCCCGGTCACATTGGCATGATCGGAATTTTAAAATGATGTCTCCTTTTAGTATAATCTGAAACACCCCTCAGCCCTTTATGTTTTAACAGGGGTATTTGACCCCAAATGTTGTCATTAACCTTGTTTCTGAAATCTATATTAAATTTCCTTCAATTTGGTATATAGAACCTTTCTTTTGGACTGATGAACGTGAACGAGAGGGGTCTCTGGGCGACGCAAAGAGAATCTGACGTAGAGCTCACGATAGGTGAGGGGAGTTTATTATGTTGGATCGAGTGGCCTCAGAATAATAAAGAAGGGGGGGTTGAATTAATTATTCCTAAACCTTTACTAATTAAAAATTTACTCTTCTAAGGCTTTTACTATGTTGTTAAGTGAATAAAGAGTAGAAGAGAAACTTAACCAAAAGTAAAAGCGGAAATTAAAATGCACAACGGAAATTAAAAGAGTAGGGAAGAAGGAGACAAACACACAAGAGTTTTTATACTAGTTCGGCAACAACTCGTGCCTACATCCAGTCCTCAAGCGACTTGCGATCCTTGAGATTTCTTTCAACCTTGTAAAAAACCTTTTACAAGCAAAGATCCACAAGGGATGTACCCTCCCTTGTTCTCTTTGAACCTAGTGGATGTACCCTCCACTAGAACTGATCCACAAGAGATGTACCCTCTCTTGTTCTCAGTCAAACCCAAGTAGATGTACCCTTTACTTGTACCAGAAAGGATGTACCCTCCAATGTGTTAAGACAAAGATCTCAGGCAGTTAAACCTTTGATACTTTGTGAATGGGGATACAAAAGAATTCTCAGGCGGTTAGTTCTTTGAATACTTTTGTATAAGGGAAAGGGAAGAATCAAAAGAATTCTCAAATTGTGTCATTTTGAATTCTTTGACAAGGGAGAAGGGAGACACAAAAGAATTCAGGTGGTTAGTCCTTTGTTCTTTTGGAAAAGGGAGAAGAGAGACACAAAAAGAATTCAGGCGGTTAGTCCTTGGCGAATTCTTTTTGGCAAAGGGAGAAGAGATGAAAAGAATGAATAGCACAAGTTTTCAAGGTTTAGAAAATCAGAAAAATTTGGAAAGCTTTTGGCACAAAGAAGAAGAAGTTCAAAGAGATTCAGAAATCAATGTGGAAAAATTGCTTTTGTAAAGAATGAATTGGAAAAGGTAGATGTGTGAAATGCAAAACAAAGCATTGCTTTTATAGACTCTTCATGTCTGGTCAAGAGAACCATTAGAAGAGTTATGACCTTTAGAAAAACTTAAAACCAATTTGAAAAAGTCAAAAACCATTTGAAGAGTTATTCAGAAACAATCACTGGTAATCGATTACCGAATCAGTGTAATCGATTACACAAAGCTTTTATGTGAAAGGATGTGACTCTTCACTTTTGAATTTGAATTTCAACGTTCAAAGGTACTGGTAATTGATTACCAAAACATTGTAATCGATTACAGCCTTTTTGAAATTAATTGGAACGTTGTGAATTCATTTGAAAACTTTTTCAAATTCATTTTGCTACTGGTAATCGATTACAACAATCTGGTAATCGATTACCAGAAAGTAAAACTCTTTGGTAATGATTTTGTGAAAACTTCATGTGCTACTCAATGTTTTGAAAAACTTTTTAATACTTATCTTGATTGAGTCTTCTCTTGATTCTTGAATCTTGAGTCTTGAGTCTTGAATCTTGATCTTGGTTATTCTTGATTCTTGTTTCTTGAAACTTGACTCTTGAATCTTAAATCTTGAAACTTGAAACTTGATTCTTGAATCTTTGCTTAACTCTTGATTCTTTGGCATCATCAAAATAACCTTGGAAGGTATTGCTTCCACATATTATTGTTTACAGTTTTTAATACCATAGTTGGGGTTAGGGAACCTAACTATGGGGATGTATGCTTGTCCTTGTTGCATGCTGGTTTTCAAGAAAATAATGTTTTTGACTAATGGGATGTGATATATATCTATTATTGATGAATAACATTATTGTTTGTATTAGACTTGGGTTGTCTGATGACCTGGGGAGTGTGAATCTTAGGCATGAACTGTATATGTATATGCGGGGTGTGACTTACTGATGATATTTCTATTGATGACATTAATTGATATGAGGTGATGTTGATGTTTATGATGATATTGATATGAGATGATGTTGTTATTGATGATTATGTCAATATGAGTTGATGTTGTTATTGATGATTATGTTAATATGAGATGCTGTTGTTGTTGTTGATAATGTCATTGAGATGAGATGATGTTGATGTTGAGAATGATATTGAGATGATGTTGAAAATGCATTGTGATGATGTTATGTTGTGTATGTACATGGGGGGTGCAGTGACCTTGTTGGATATCCCTGGTGGGGAAATATAGTGGTTAAAGAGTTTTAAGCATCTCAGGAAGGGGATGGCTTAGAATCTTTAATTATCCACGGTCAGTGCATTGATGGTGCCCATGTTTCATACGTTGTATGTTGTGTATGTACATGGGGGTGCAGTGACCTTGTTGGATATCCCTGGTGGGGAAATAGAATGGTTTAAGAGTTTTAAGCATCTCTAGAGGGGGATGGCTTATAATCTTTAATTATCCAAGGTTAGTGCATTGACGGTGCCCATGTTTCATACGTTGTATGTTCATGGGGGGTGCAGTGCCCTTGTTGGATATCCCTGGTGGGGGACATATAGTGGTTAAAGAGTTTTAAGCATCTTTGGAGGGGGATGGCTTAGAATCTTTAATTATCCAAGGTCTGTGAATTGATGGTGCCCATGTTTCATAATTCATATTGCATGGAAATAGTACAAACTTTGTCAGTAAGTACTCGTAGTTGTTCACGAGGAAAAAATACTTGTACTTGGGTGTCATACCCTAATTTCGTCTGGGGACCATTGTTTGTCAGCATGCGACCTCCATTTGACCACTTCAAAATGTTTAATACCCATTGCCATGGAATCCGTAAAGTTACGGGACGTTTCAGAAAGAAAACAACCAAAAACACAAAAGTAGGGGGTGAACTTATCAAACACGGGGGTGCACTCAGGAAACTTCATCCAGAACATCCTAGAAGGGGGTGAACTTATCAATTATGGAGTGCGGTCAGGAATCTTCCTCAAGAAGTCTCTCGGCGGCAACCACCTCCATTTTGTTAAAAAATGGCATCCGGGGCATCCAGGGCTTCCGTAATGCTTCCGTAAAATTTTTGTAACCCTAAATAAGCATATTTCACTTAAGTTGGGTGATAAGGAAGAGAAAAAAAAGAAGAAAATCAAGTCTTATATGCTTTCGTAAGGCTTCTGTAACTTTTCCGTAAATTACGAAAAATGGGGGGTGAACTTACCAAGATGGGGGTGTATATAGCAATTTTTGAATTTTCGAATCAGAACACTTTGGAAGCTGGGTTGCTTAAGGAGGAAGCAACCTAGCTCGTCTGGGCGAGCTGGGCGGCAACCTCCTCCCCATTTTTTCTATAAATAGGGCAAGGGGGGCTGTTCCGAAGGGTCCCTAACCCCTATGCTATGCATTGCAACTGTTTTGGGTGAAAAAACGTGTTTCCGTGAAGAAAATCCAAGCCGAGGTACTTCCGTAATGCTTCCAAGATGTTTTTGTGAGCAATTTCATGAAGATTTTTCGTCGTTCTTCACCGTTCTTCGTGCGTTCTTCGTTCTTCAACCGGTAAGTTTTCGAATCCTAGACTTTCAATTCATTTATTGTTTTGTTGGCTTTCATCTTCATTTCGTTCTCTTTCGGTTTTCTTTTCTTCCGTTTTTAACGAGCTTTAACCGATCGTTTAAGCCGTTATCTCGCCTAATAAATGATGAAATGAATTCCAATCGATCATTTGTGTTGTAATGTCGTTTAATCACTATTAAAGCAAAATCTAACCGGGTTTAGTAGTATAGGCTACAACATAGAACACAAAAGCATGATTGATTAGAAAAATATATTTATATGCATTAGCTTGTTTGTTAGAAAGACCCAACATTTCTATCTACTGCTGTCACTTTTACTTACTTTGCATTTTATAGTTTTTAGCATAAAGGTTTAGTTTAATTTTTGTTTGAAATTATCAATCATACATGTTCTCTTAACAATGCTTCATTTCTGAACTTAACTCAGACTAACATTAGTTCTCTGTGTTTGATACTCGGATTCATCCGTTTTAATTTTTAAATACTTGATGATCCAGTGCGCTTTTCGGCAAACCGGATTTCCCTTGAATATATTTGTACGAAGAAAAAGTGAAACAAAAAGTAATTGCATGAGAAATCCAACAGTACCCCACCACATGCTGGAAAAAGAGCTTGACACCAAGGGAAGATACTAATAGACAGATTGGACCAATAAAGAACTTGGTAAGAACATGTACTAAAATTTATTGAGTCAATTATAACATCTTTGGTTTTGAGGCAGGAAGAAAAAAATACAAAGTGCTACTACATAAAGTCCTGTTTACAACTTATATTTATTACTAGCACCATTGATAAAAAAAATAGGCCCAAAATAATATATTTTGGCAAAAATAAAATAAGGACTATAAAAGTAGAAGCCATTCCCTTTTTCCCCCCATTGGGTAGGCTTGGTTGGACTTTGTAGCATGTCAAACCTTCTTATATACTTTGTGGTGTAATTCATGTAGATAACCCGGCTGCAAAGGCCACTCCGGTGGATGGTAACCAGGCTGACCCAGATATAAATTGGGCTACCGTGAATCGATTCGCCTCCATGGTAGACTTAATGACCCGGTACCCAGGCCATTGAACCCGTTGGCCCACTGCTGCACCCGGTCCATAATTCATGTACTCACCATAATACAATGTGTTCAAAGCAAAGTCTCCATTCCACTCCAACCATCCACGAGGATGTATGTGGTCACCCATGTAGGATACTAAGTATACGGTTCTAGAATACTGCTTCCATGGACGGCCCAAATAGGTGGGGAAGCTGCCCTTAACCGGGGCAAGATCCGGGGCGGGTAGGATCCGACAATTGTGCAAGGATATACCCGTATTCTGATTTGGGTCTTTTCTATTTTGGGCCGTGATGGTGTTCTTCTGTTGAGCCATAGGCTTACGAGCATAAATGTTGCACTTTTGGAAAACCACGGCAGCATTGCCAAATATGAAGTCTACAGTGCCGTAAATGTTGCATTCACGGAAAAATTGACGGTTAGAATGCACATAGCATGAGTCTTGATACCCCACAATGTTGCACCGGTACACCACCGCATGGTCGGCTCCGACACGGAGCGCCACTGCTTGATGCTTCGCTGGTCCCGCATAGTTCTCGAACGTGATGTCTCTTGCAATGAATCCAGCGCCACTAGCAGCTGCAGGAATTCTTAGTCTAATAAGAAATATGAACTAAATGAAATAAATTAAAGTACCAAAATTATTTTCATTGGGGACATGGTCACATGATAGTGTTGATAATTTTGTCTTGCAACGAATGACTAGGCAACAACCAATAATAACTTTATTTTGCTAATTTAATCAGGAGGCAGTCATTAATGTTTGTGTGTATTCTATTCTACGTTTCGATAAGAAGGATAACGGTTGTCCAGTGTCCACCAATGTATAGGATATATGTTAATAATAACTATGAATATGGAATGATGACAATAAAAGTCAAGAAATGTATAATCTTGTGTAAAAAAAATAAAAAAATGAATAATCATTTGTTTTGACGAAAGCAAGAGAACGCGTAAAGTTTATGCAATGCACGCTTTAATTGATGTTTTAACATATGAGACACTGTTTACCGTTGAGCGAGGTTTCTTTATAAACTCCAACAACCAACTACCACTTCCCTTATTATCACTTGTATAAATTTCAAACATTAATAAAATAGCTCCGAAGTTTTTTTTTTTTTTTCTGACAATAGCTCCGAAGTTAGTTAGTGCAAGAGTGGTGTTTTTTTTTTCATGTGGCATGAGCTGTAGTTATCTTCGTTAAATCGATTAAAAAAGTTTACCAGTTTTTCGGTTTAATTCTCTGCATGCATTTTTTCATTTCTGAATGAAATTTAGTTAAAAAAACTAGTTTTGATTTCGAAAGTACTTACGTGCAAAACGTGTTCTACGGGCACAATGATGCATGTTACATATATCACGATCTCCAAAAAAAAAATGTTACATATATCGCGATCAATATGCTATTTTTGTTTCTAAAAGTAAAAATACTGCCAGTCGCGTATTGGTCTTTCATAGTAAATACAGAAATGGTGCCGGTGGGGGTAATATTGTCCAAGTGGACACTCACTTGGACATGGAATAGACATGCAACTAGACAGCTTGGATAGGAATATTAACATTAACAACTAGAACGACATGGGCCACGTGCAAGCTTGCTTTGTTCAATTATCGTGCATGTTATTCGTTCACATTTTCCTACCCATACTTTTCGCAAAATGCTAAATAACAAAAGATAAGCAAAATTTGTATAATTAGATAAAAGCATCAACATTAAGAAGCCAGCAGATGAAAAGGAACGGTACCGAAGGATGCCGAGTGGAATGTCGTCATGCCATCTATCACATTCTTTTTCCCTGTGATGACAGTTTTGCCCTTCCCGTCACCTATGAACATCACATTCGTTTTTTTTCTCCCCACCTTCAAATTATTCTCCTCATACCTGAAAATTCCATCATATCCAAAAGTCAGCCCACATGTCATAGCTTTTATCAACTGGAATCATGCATCACCATAAAATACGAATAATTTTTAAATACACATCGGTGAAAAAAAAATCACATAAACCAATCTCAACAGCAATTCACCAGCAGCATAATTAATCGAACATGTTTTCCTCCTTTACTAGTCAACAAATTTTATAACGGAGATGGAGGCGTAAACATTGTTAGAAATTATAGCAGAAAACCGAAATCCATCATGAATTATACCTTCACATTATTACAGTTGCCAGGAGTGCATGCTGAAAAAAAAGTAACTAATTAATCACCGACCGTGTAACCTTTTTTCCGGTACGTATCACCTTCAATTATGAAACTAGTTTAATAAAAACAAGAAAATAATTAAAAAAAAATGCAAAGTTCGTTATCTCGAAAAGCGTACACTTTTCTCAGAGACAGAAAGCAGGCATATTTTATCTATTTAATATTCGCACAGTATTTATTTAATTACCTTCCTGCCCTCACGTAAATTATGAACCGGCGAGTACTATGCTCTGGCGCTTTCTTAATCGCCTCGGCAATGGTCTTCACTGTTCCGTTACCAGTCTTAGAAACGGTTATATCTGCCTGAATTGCCGACACTGGTAAACTCAATAATCTCCTATCTCGCTTATTCAACCAACCCGGAAATTTTCCCGAGATATCGCGATTAACATTCTCCTCCTCTTCTTCTTTGTTTTCCATTAATCGTCTCTTGTTCTGGATCGGCACCCCCGAGAAATCGCCACTTCCACTCGCCGAGAATATCGCAAGACAATTGCTCACGAGTTCAGACAAGTCCTTTAAGTTATCAATCATTTGGTCCTTCACGCTCCCGCTGGTGTCTTGGAGCCCCTCTGCACACGTGTCCTGATTAGTGAGCGCGGTGCTGAGCCACGTCATCACGTCTTCGGTGGATCCAACAGTGGCGGGCCTGACCTCGGTGCTGCCGGATAACGCCGAAGGCGAGAGGACGGAGTCGAGGGACCGTGATAGCGCCTCCATCGACTCCTCCAATAGCTCGAGGCAATCGTTGTAAGCCGCGCTAACCTTTGGGTTTGTGGCGGCAAACGAGAGGCCGCTGGAGGCGTAGAACGCCCGGCTTACGTGGCGTAGGGTCATGTTGAAGGAGATGTGGATGAGGTCTTGCTCCGAGGCAGTGGTGGAGCCAGGGAAGTCAAGGAGGGAATTGATGCATAAAGTAGGGAAACGTGTCTTGCTGCAGGTTCTGGAAATTGCCTGCAATTGTGAAATTTGATTGGATAAAAAAACACATTAATAATTGATAGCCTATTTGGGAAAAACAACCAAATCCTGCTTTTCCTGAACGCCAATTTTATTGAATTGGCGTCAATTCAATATTTGACGTTCAATTAAATGAATTAGTGAATCTAACAAGCCCACCATGAATGAAAAATTAATGTTGAAAAAACATCTAAAATTGGGTCTCACCTGTGTGGGATTGTGGGCGAGGTGGGGCCCGTTTTGGTTGCTGGTGGCGCGAGAGCGGACAACGGTAACTAGGGCGGCGGAGATGGCGGCGGCAACGATTAAGACGGCGGCGAGGAGAGAGAGCATGATGAGTTTCTTTTTGCTGCTGGCGGACGAAGAAGAAGAGGTTGGATTGGTGAGAGGAACAGTGGAGCGGCGTGAGGAGCCACCCGGGTCAGAGGGTCCCAATTTTCCATATTCCATTTGTGTTGGTGAAGTTGGGTGTGGGAAAGGGAATAATGAGTTAGTTGCTGGTTTTTCCTTCAAGTGGTGAGAGGGTGCGCTTTTTATAAATGGCGGTGCTATGAAGAGTGAGTTAGCTTTGCAAGTAAGAATGCCAGTGTTACACTGTTAATGTGAAAAATGGAAGGTTGGTGTGAAGTCCATGTCGTAGGAATTAGCTGGCTACTACTTCCAGCGTTGTCCACTGGATGTGAATGGTTTAGTAGAGTCTTTCTGTGCCTTTTTCCCTACCTCTTGTCTTTCTCGTCCTTAATCTATATTATTATCTATCTATATTATACAATCAATTTCACTTCAACTAATCAACTTCATTTGAACTAATATTCACCATGCATTAAAATTTCAATTTTATAATAGTGGTTGATTTTTTGTAATATTTGTATTTAATTAAAAACTAAATTACTCGTATTAATATTATTTAATATTTAATTTTGATAATTAAGAATTTATTTCGATCTTTTTATGTAAGTTATTTATTATACAACTTTAATAATTAAATTTTAATTTTGATAATTTTTCTATTAATTAATAACATTAAATTTTGACATATAAAAAATAATAACATAAAAATATTATATTACTACTCATACAATTTTTTAAAATTAGTTACTTTAAAATATATTTCACAACAAA
>NC_038250.2:32071065-32085244 GCF_000004515.6 Glycine max | reverse complement strand
GAAAAAACAAATCATGATACATTTCTATAGACATAATATTTTTTAATATAATATTTACTCAAACGACATAATTAATCTTTACTAAATACTTAAACATTCATAATTTTATTCTTTTACATGTATTTTTAAAATAAAGCTAAATATAAATAAAAAAATTATAATTTAATCAAAATCGTACCAAGGTTTCAAATCTAGTATATTATTGTTCTGTGCTAGCTTGTGATAGTGTGTTGGAATTGTTCTACGTTAATGACTCAAGTCACTATGACTAATTGAATTATACAATGTTACAAGCCTGAAGTGTAAATTTTTTTTGGCGTAGCTTGAGGTGTCAACTAATTAGATTAAAAAAAACAGATAGTATAATTAAATAAAAAGAAAACAAAGATAAATAATTATATGATTAATGATATGATGTGGAAAAAAAAATAACAAATGTAAAAGAAAAATGAAAAAATGAGAATGAAATATAATGGATGGCCTAAGTAGGTATGACAAGTCTATTAGTCTTCGTGGTGATAACTCAAACCCGTTCCAACTTTGGCAAGGAAAAATTAAATTAATCAGGATTGGATTTTTTTTCAATTGAGAAAGTTAAGTTGGGGAATAGGATCGGATTTTTTTCAATTGACAAAGTTAAGTTGGGGAATAGGATCGGATATGTTAGTCCCAGCCTTAGTGCCAATGCTATTCTGATATAATAAATATTTTAAATTATTATCCTAACCTTATATTTTTAATGAATTAATGTTTGTTTTATGCATGAAATTATTATTTTTCTTATAATTATGTATAATTTTTACTTAATTTCATGTTAAGCTTAAAAAATAAATAAGAAAAAATAATTTTTACTTAATTTATTGTTAAGCACTTGGAATTTCAAGCTTAGTAAATAAAGTGTCATGATTAATATTTTTTTAAACTATCTAAAAATAAAAGAGATCAAACAAATTTTTACTTAAAATTTTAATTTAACATGCTGTAATAATAGATTCAGTCAAATTAAAAAAATTATTATGTTATTTCATTTTTATGAATAAAAAAACAAAATAGGATTAGGGTAGGACAGAGCCAAAAAATCCAATCCCCAAATAGAGACCAGAATAAATCTAATTTTTAGATCCTCACGAAAATTAAGGGCGAGAGCATGCAAGACTTGGGGAGTGGAAACCAGGGAGTGAAGAGACTAAATCTCCCCCGCTGCCCTCCCATTGCCATACCTAAGCCTAAGAGTGTAATTTGTAGTACGTTATCTTTATGAATTGGTGAAAAGGGGGACGTGCATGAGTTTCTTAACTATTAAGCTAAATCTCCAATAACATCCTTGTCGTGTCTAATTTCTGATGTATTTTATTGCCTCACCTTTCTACTGTTAATCATGTCCAAAAGTTGCCACTTATTCTCCTTATTCTACTGTTCTCAACGTTACAAGCTATAATTCCATCTTTCCGCTCTCTTTTTACTTTATTAGACATCATTGCTTAGGAAAATGGATTTTACACAACTTTCTCTACACTTTTTTATCATACTTCGTAGGAGAAAAGTGCGCTTTAAAAAATTAGGATGATTCTACTGTGAACCTTAGTCCCAAATGGTTCACCGATGGACCACTAATTTAGCAGTGATCAATTCGTAAAAATAATTTAAAAATAGAAAGTTAAATATTATATTTTATGTTGTTTAAAATACTCATTATGCATATAATTGTCAACTGTAAAAATTATAAATACTTTTCTTGAATAATTTCTATTTATAGTAATTTTTACTAGTGATTCTATTAATAAATAAATATTTAAGTGTAAGACATAAAATCTTTATTTGATTAGAAATTCTTTTTTGTTCAAACAAGCAATCATAATTTTTAAGAGAATTGTCTAAGTATTAATGAAAATAATGATGATAATTTCAATAGTAATTAATATCCATTTTTATAGTTTTCTATATAAGTATTTGGCTATTTGCTAGTGATTTAGATAATAATAGTTTTCGATAATAATAATTTCAATGAGTATAATCTCAATAATAAGTTCAACAATATAATTTCATAATAGTTCTAATAGTATAATAATAAGCAATGAAGATTTAATAAAAGTAAAGTTTAGAGAAAAAATGTGATGCAATCCTCTTTAGGAAGGGACCACTCACCAGAGTCATGAGTAGGATGCTCCAAGAGGATTGGACTAGAGCTGCTGAAGAAGACCCTAGGATTCTCATGAACCTCAGGGTAGTGTAATAAGTCAAAAATAAAGGGTCAATCAGTTAGTAATTAGATAAGATTAGTAGTTAGTTATGATTAGTATTTTATTTTAAAAAGTCAATTAGATAAGATTAGGAAGTTATGATTAGGATTTTATCTTAAACAATTAGATAAGATTAGGAAGTGAGAGTATAAATATCAGTATGTACTCATAGAAGGCATGCAGAAAATAAAAGTTATTTAGTTTGTTTCCTCTTTCGTTGTGCGAGTAAAGAGTGAGTGAAGTTACATTAGAAATTTATTTTCAATTGTAACAATTGGTATCAGATTGCTAGGTGACAATGGTGACAACAAAAGAGCTTGAGACACACATGGATTCTTATGAGAAGATCATCTCTGATCTTCAAGAATCAATGCAAAATTCGTTCGAGATGATACAAAAATCTATCAAGGGACTGATGGTTTCGATTGCAACCCAACATAAGGGACCTAAAATCACAACTGAGGATGGAAATCATAGTGGGACTCATGAACCCATTGTCTCGATGGTGGATAGGGCGCAAATCCCTTTTCCCTCTTTTGATGGTTCTAATTATCGAGAATGGAACGCAAAATCCGAACAATTTTTTGAATTGGAAGGAACACCGGAAGAGCAACGAAGTCGTTTGTTGCGATTGTCCATGGGTGGTAAGGCTTTTGCTTGGCAAAGGAATTACATGCAGAATGCGAATAAAAAACACAAGACGTGGCAACAAATTTTGCAAGACGCAGGCAGTCGATTTGACACTGGTGCATTCGATGACCCGGTGGCAGAACTTGCGAGATGAAGCATGATCATATGTTACAGAAGATAGTGGATAAAATAAGATTTTGTCAACAACCTTATAAGCAGTCCACATTTGATGGCCAATTCTTGAGACGCAAAGGTAAGGTAGTCATTCGAGCAAACTCAGCACTCAGAACCAAAATACTACATCATTTTCATAATTCTGTGATTGAAGGGCATTCTGGAGATGATCTAACTTACAGACGAATTAAAGACCAATTCTATTGGAAAGGGTTGCAGAAAGCAGTAAAAAAATGGGTGCAGGAGTGTATCACTTGTCAACAGAACAAGCCATTATTAAGGATGCCAGTTGGATTACTTCAACCATTATCCATTCCTGATAGGGCTTGGAAGTCTATTTCAATGGACTTTATAGTCGATCTTCCTAAGTCGAATGGCATGATTGTCATCTTTGTTGTTTGTGATAGACTTGCAAAGTATGGACATTTCCTTCCATTAGCTCACCCTTTTGGAGCTGCTAAGGTGGCACAGTTGTTCATGGATAACATCGTGAGGTTACATGGATGGCCAAGTGAAATAATATCAGATAGAGATAATATATTTATGAGTGCATTTTGGACGGAACTAATGAAGAAGCACGCAGTCAAACTTTTGCGGTCAACTGCATTTCATCCCCAGACAGATGGGCAAACTGAGGCCCTCAACAAAGCACTCGAAGTTTATTTAAGATGTGTCACTGGTGACCTGCCCAAGAAATGGTCAAAGTATCTTTCTTCTGCAGAACTTTGGTACAATACAAAGTTTCATAGTGCAACTCTGTTGACCCCCTTTGAAGCTTTGTACAGCTATCCTCCACCAATGCCAAATAGTACTCTAACAGGAGATTCTTTGGTGGAAGCAGTGGATTATACCATCAAGACAAGAGAGCAGATAACAAAGTTACTTCACCACAACTTGCTTCGTGCCCAGAAAAGAATGAAACATTATGCTGACCTCAAACGAGTGGAAAACGAGTTCAAATGTGGAGACCTAGTCTATTTAAAAATTCAGCCATACAAGCAGCTTACTTTGGCAAACCATGCTTTCCACAAATTGGCAGCTAGGTACTATGGGCCTTTCAAGGTGTTGGAGCGAATAGGGAAGGTTGCTTACAAACTTGAGTTACCCACTGGAACAAAAATACATGACGTGTTTCATGTATCTTTGTTAAAGAAACATCATGGTGCCCATTGTTAGTCGATGAATATGACAAACTTTGGTGTATAAAACTTGCGCAAATTGTATCAAACTCCTCCAATTCATGGTTATTTTGTAGTGTTGTAATTACTTTTGGGTAAAGATAGGTAATAAATACTTAGTACTTCCATTTTGTGTGTTTAATAATCATTTTCTCTCAATTTTAGGTTAATTAGGCGAGTTTGTGAAGTGCTGATTTTCACCCTCTCGCTAAGTTGGCTTAGCGAGCCATCTACTGAGCGCAACATTCCTTGGTTAAGTGCGAGGAAGAATCTAGAAGAAGGATGAGTTGTGCATGTTCGTTGAGCGAAGGGCCATCCCGCTAAGCGCACCGCTTCAGTCCATTCGCTGAGCGAGAAAAGCCGCACTAAGCCGAAATTCACTAATGTGCGTTAAGCGGTTCAGAATTGCGCTAAGTGCACGAGCACGAACAAAGCCACCTATTTAAGCCTGAAATCAGATTTTGGAAGGGAGTTTGGCCTGTTCTTGAAGCTTCTGCATGTCTAGAGAGTTCTAGAGAGAGAAAGGTCCAAGTTCCAAAAAGTTTGAGAGATTTTGTTGTGTGAAGATCTACAGAGACCAGAGCTTGAAGAGGAAGCCGTCCTGAGAGCTTGAGATGAGTTTGTGAGTGATTGTGAGGTCCTAGATGTGGAGGAGACATCCCCACTACTTGTATTTCTGCAATCCTTCATCTTTCTCTTCTCTTGGTTGTAAAGGAAGCTTCCCAATTATGGAAAGCTAAATCCTCTGTTGGTTCTTCCTTGTAGGTACTTGATGTAAATACCTGTATATTTATTTAATGATGTTTTGTGTGTTCACTCTACTATCAGAACTTCATTCTACCATGCTTTTGCCTTGATCACGTAGATGCATGTCTTTTTAGGATCATTCAATAGTGGAAACTGGTCTGATTCTTAGAACTTGATAGGACAGGGCTAGTTTGTCGTACTATCACGAGGGATCGTGGTATGATAACCTAGTTGTTGTATGTTTATCTTAATGCGGTCCTGGCTGAGTTTAGTCCAACAAGAGGAATCTGTGGACAATGCATGATCAGGATTAGGCTAGACTATCATGAGGAATCGGGGTTCAGCATTTCAGGAGACACCATAGAACACATGAGCATTGTTAAGTAGAGAATATCCTTTTAACATCAGACACCTATTAGGAAGACCAACGTGTTACCTACTTGTCTTTACACATCATTTCTCACGTGCTTTTCCTTTTAATAGTTAGGTTACACACCTGTTCATAGTAAACATATCTCTTTTCACATTAGACACCTATTCACTGAAATAGCTTTACCATGTAACACAAGTTCCCCGAGAGTTCGATACTCGATTCTTACCGTTTTATACTACTTGCACGATCCGGTGCACTTGCCAGAAGTGAAAACCCATATGGTTTCAACTGATTTGCCGGTGTATAATGAGGAAGGGGAAGTTCAATTGCAACCACTAGTGGTCTGGGATAAGAGAATGAAGAAGAAGGGAAACCGAGCTATAATGGAAGTACTTATCCAATGGCGACATACCAATCTCAAAGATGCTGTTTGGAAGGAACTTTATGTAGTACAACAACAATTTCCAAATTTTGATTGGAATTCTAATAGGCCTTGAGGACAAGTCTTTTTCAGTGGTCAATTAGTTAGTAATTAGATAAGATTAGTAGTCAGTTATGATTAGTATTTTATTTTAAAGATAAGATTAGTAGTTAGTTATGATTAGTATTTTATTTTAAAAAGTCAATTAGATAAGATTAGGAAGTTATGATTAAGATTTTATCTTAAACAATCAGATAAGATTAGGAAGTGAGAGTATAAATATCAGTATGTACTCATAGATTAATAGCTTTGTATTTCAGGGCATTTTAAGTAGTCTTTGTAGTTGGAACTTTTTTTGTATTTTCATGTATTTTGGCATGGGGTGAGCTTAGCTATTAGAATGGTGTGTATAGTTAAGCTTTGGCTTCTCATCTCAAGGAGTTGAGCTTAGCTATTAGAGGGATGTGTGTAGCTAAGCTCTACCTTCTCAAGGAAGCTTCTCAAGGAGGTGAGATTAGCTATTAGAGGGGTGTGTGTAGCTAAGCTCTAGCTCTTAAGGAAGTTTCTGAAGGAAGCTTTCTTTTAGTTAGTGACCTAGGATATAAATAGAAACATGTGTAACACCTATCATAAATTTGATGAATGTGAAACTTGTGAGACACACTTCAAAGTTCAACTTCTCTCCCTCTTTTTTTCCTTCAATTTCGTGACCCCCCGTTCGTGGTTTCGACAAGTGCACCGGATCGCACAAGTAGTATAAAACGGTAAGAACCGAGTATCGAACACTCGGGGAACTTGTGTTATTTGGTAAGCTATTTCAGCAAATAGGTGTCTGGTGTGTAAAGGTAAGTGTGAATATGAACAGGTGTATAAACTATCTGTGCTAAAAGAAAGAAAATCACGCGAGAGAACTGATGTGTAAAAACAAGTAGAGAACACGTTGGTCTTCCTAATAGGTGTCTGATGCTAAAAAGATATTCTCTATCTAACAATGCTCATGTGTTCTTATGGTGTCTCCTAAGATACTAAACCCTGATTCCTCATGATAGTTTAGCCTAATCCTAATCAAGCATCATCCGCAAATTCCTCTTGTAAGACTAAACTCAACCAGGACCACATTAAGACACACATACTGAACTAAATTATCGCACCTTGATTCCTCGTGAAAGCACGACAACTCAGCCTTGCACTATCAAGGACTTTAGAGTCAGACCAGTTTCCACTGTTGAATGACCCTAACAAAGCATGCATCTACGTGATCAAGGTAAAGGCATACTGGAATGAAAAGCAGATAACACAGAGAACACACAAAACATCATTAAATAAATAGAAATATATTTACATCAGGTACCTATAGGGAAGATCCAACAGAGGATTTAGCTTTCCATACCAGGATGCCTTCTTAACAACAAAAAGAAGAACAAGATGAAAGATTGCAAAAATACAAGTGGTGAGGAAGTCTCCTTCACCTCTAGGATCTCACAATTACTCACAAACTCATCTCAAGCTCTCAAACCGGATCCTGCTTCAAGCTCTGGTCTCTGTAGATCTTCACACAACAAAATCTCTCAAAACTCTCTGGAACTTGGACCTTTCTCTCTCTAGAAACCCTAGACATGCAAAGCTCTGAATCCCAGTCCAAACTCCCTTCACAAAATCTGATTTCAGGCTTAAATAGGTGGCCTTGTCCGTGCTCATGCGCTTAGCGCAAATCTGAATCGCTTAACGCACATTAGTGGATTTTGGCTTAGCGCGCTTCTCTCGCTTAGCGGATGAGCTGAAGCGGTGCGCTTGATGACCCGGAGCGGTGCACTCAGCGAACCTATATAGCTCATCTTCTTCTGGATTCTTCCTCGCGCTTAGCCACTGAGTGTTGCGCTTAGCAGACGCTCGCTAAGCCAGTAGATTAGCTTAGCGAGAAGGTGAAAAACAACACTTACCAAAGCTTGACTAATTAACCCTAAATTGAGAGAAAATGATTATTAAACACACAAAATGAAAATACTAAATATTTATTACCTATATTTAATAGAAAATACTTATAACACTACAAAATAACCATAAATTGGGAGAGTTTGATACAATTTATACAAGTTTTATACACAAAAGTTAGTCATTTTCATCGACTAACAACTCCCCCAAATTTATATTTTTGCTTGTCCTCAAGCAATCAAGAACAACTCACTTGTCCTTAAGTGATAACAACATGCAGTGATTATTTACAGAGGTGTATGCATAAAAAATTACTGATTGCATGATGAGAAAGATGAAGCAATGTGTACCTATCACTTGTCTTCACAAAATATGCAGTTATTCAAAGAGAAGAATAAAATGTGAACTCTATAGTTAGATGAAGTTAATCATAAGAGAGATATCAAGGAAAGTAGCTTAAACCACAGTCTCACGGCCACTGTTTCACTCACGCACAAGTGTGTAAGCTATTCATTGATAACAACTAACAGGAGATCCAATCATTGAATTTCATCTCATGCCATAAAGTCCGAAATGTATAAACAGAATCAGAAGGACTTTCTCAGGCTTGTAGTAAGGCTTGGCTACAACAATTTATTGGTTTTTCTAGGATTCAAATGTTTAGATTCTAAGAGATCATAAGTCCTAGACTTATCCCAATGATCTTGTATCATACAAGTAGCTTTCTCACTATCTTTTCCTCTTAAGTTGCTTTTGACCTTATTGTAACAGCACAATTTATTCTTTTCTTTCTCTTTTTTTTAACATACAACTTATTTGTTGTGTGTGCTGATGCTTAACCTTTTTCTTTTCATTCTAATTGACTTCCCTCCCCCAAATTTAGAGTAAATTTTCGTTGAACCATATGCTCTCCTAGAATCTAAACAAGGTATCAGGAGATAATTATTTAATTTCAGGGTTCAATTCATGACAAAATCATTCAGCTTATATAGGGAGCAAAGGATGCAATTATCATTCAAGGTAAGCTATTTGGTCAAAAGAGCTTGTGTATACACAAATCATGGCCTTCATCATGTTCTGATTTATACATATCATTAAATTCAAAGATTTATGCAAAGATTATGACTCACAGCTAGTCGTTCACTCACAAAGTAAGGTCACACTCTCACCGGTTTTGGTTCAAGCTTTTCTTTCACAATTAATCTGTCTACTGACTAACAATTCTATTGTAAGTTTACAATCTTGTTCTTTCTTTGTCTAACATACACACTTGCTCAAACTCATGATAAGAAACACAAACTTCATCCTAATCATGCATTCAATCTAAATTAAAAACATACAACCATTTTCACAAAATAACTAAAATGCTTCACTGCCATACCATTAAAACTAAGTTAAACTGTTCAAGATGCTTCAAGATAAGCAAACCAATGATTCATAAATAAAACTATAAAAAAGGAATTACTGTACAAAAACCATAATTTGTTGGATCAAGTGGCCTCAGAATAATTAATAAGGGGGGTTGAATTAATTATTAATGTGTCTTGACTAATCAAAAAATTTATCCTTCTTAATGTTACTATATTCAACTAGGCTTTTACTACTAAGTTAAGAAAGTAAATAACAAAAACAATAACTTAACCAAAAGTAAAAGCGGCAATTAAAAGTACATAGCGGAAATTAAAGAGTGTAGGGAAGAAGAAGACAAACACAAGATTTATACTGGTTTGGCCACAACTCGTACCTACATCCAGTCCCCAAGCAACCAACGGTTCTTGAGATTTCTTTCAACCTTGTAAAATCCTTTACAAGCCAAAGATCCACAAGGGATGTACCCTCCCTTGTTCTCTTTGAACAACCAAGTGGATGTACCTTCCACTTGAACTGATCCACAAGAGATGTATCCTCTCTTGTTCTCAGTATAACAACCCAAGTAGATGTACCCTCTACTTGTGCCACAAAGGATGTACCCTCCAATGTGTTAGGACAAAGAATTCTTAGGCGGTTAGTCTCTTGAATTCTCAATGAGGGGGATACAAAAGATATCTTAGGCGGTTAGTCCTTTGAAATCTTTTGTATAAAGGGAAAAGGAAAAAGATATCTCAGGCGGTTAGTCCTTTGAAATCTTTTGTAAGAAACAGAAGATATCTCAGGCGGTTAGTCCTTTGAAATCTTTTGTCAAGAGGGAGAAGGGAAGAAACAAAAGAATTCTCAGGCAGTTAGTCCTTTGAATTTTGTGACAAGAGAAAAAAGTGACTGAAGAAAAAGAATAGCACAAGTTTTTGGTCAATGAACTTTTCTTGAAAGAGAAAGTATTGAACAAAAACTCTTAGAAAGATGAAGAGAAATGAATGAAAGAAATCAATCTTTTTGAATGAAAGAAATCAGTCTTAGTTCTATAAAATTCATGTCATGGTCACATATTTATAATCATTTGATGACTCAAGTTAAAGTTTGTGACTCTTGGCAATTTCTTTAAAACTAGTCACCTTTTAAAAATTGTGACTCTTTTGAAAACTAGTCACTTAAAAAGTTGTGACTTTTGCAAAAATCTTCAGAAACAAGTCACTTTTAGAATTGTGACTTTTGGAAATTTATTTTTCGAAATCAGTCACTGGTAATCGATTATTATTATAGTGTAATCAATTACACATCAAAAGATGTGACTTTTCATGTTTAAATTTGAAAATCAAAACGTTTAGAAACATTGGTAATCGATTACAAGTATTGTGTAATCGATTACACAAGTTTAAAATGATTTGAAAATGTTTTATCACTAGTTGTGACTCTTGAAATTTGAAATCTAACGTTTTAAAACATTGGTAATCGATTACATGATTATGGTAATCGATTACAAATTTGTAAATCAGTTTTGAAAACAATGCTGGCTACTGGTAATCGATTACTATCTTCTGGTAATCAATTACCAGAGAGTAAAACTCTTTGGTAAAAGATTTTGTGAAAAATTCTTGTGCTACTCAATGTTTAGAAAAACTTTTTTAGTACTTATCTTGATTCAGTCTTCTCTTGATTCTAGAATCTTGAGTCTTGAATCTTGATCTTGATTATTCTTGAATCTTGATTCTTGAAACTTGATTGAATCTTGAAACTTGATTATTCTTGAATCTTGATTCTTTGAAACTTGATTCTTGAAGCTTTTTGACTCCTGATTCTTTGGAACTTGCTTAACTCTTGATTCTTTGGCATCATCAAAATAATCTTGGAAGTTATTACTTCCACATAATTATAATAATAAACCATAAAGAAAAAAGTAACATCAAGAATCAACAATGTCAAAAGTGTTTAAACAGGGGAATCGGTGAGAGCAACAACTTCTCTAGATGACGAATCAGAAAGATTAGGAATTCCTCCAATTGGGGAAACAAGGGGGTCAGCTATTTCTGTAGCTGGTGAATCAGGAGGAGTAGCTGCTTCATCTGATGATGCGTCAGAAATGACAATCAGAGGAGGAGATGGGGGAACTGCTTCAAGCTCAGGCGAAGAAGGTGGATTCACCACTAGAGATTGTGGGTTAGCTGGCTCTGAATTGACCTGCACAAGTGTGGGCTCAGGCGGAGCAGCCTCATTGGGTCTCATCAATAGAAGTTGAGCTTCAGGCCAGGCTACTTGCTCAGGAAAATGCTCCATAGATATGATTGGCCTATTGTGAGCTAACTCTTGCAGGTTGTGCATGATAATAAATTGTCCTCGGAATAAGCTTTGTAGCATAGGAACTAAAGTTAGTGAACTTTGGACATCCTATCCTACAGTTACTGACGGAGGAGCTGGAGTGGATGATGAAGGGATGTCCTCCGTTCTAGCTCTTTTTCTTGATTCCATCTGTAACTAAAAAGAACTCAAAATTCCTTAGACCAAAATCGTTCAAGTTAAACAACAACAATAAAGGCTAAAATTAACAATAGGCGCTTAGCGGGATATAGCTCGCCCAACGCACCATGAGAAACATAACATGTCGGTTTAGCTAAAGCTAAGCTCGCTTAGCCTAAAAGTTGCCATGATGAAATGCGCTTAGCTCAGGTAAACTCGGCTTAGCGCAAGGCTTACAACACAAAATTTTCCAAGTTACTTTGGCTTAGTGATTCAGCCTCGCTTAGCCACAGGTAGTTCAGCAAGAGGATGAGTGTTCATCCTCAAAAGATGAACTCGCTTAGCGCGAAAAGCGCGCTTAGCGAGTTCTTCAGAGAAACGCTTACATACAATGAGTATTGATGAACTAGCTTAGTGCATCATGCTCGCTTAGTGAGTTCATCGCATTTTCCAGAAAACGCAGAAAATGAAGTTTGTTTTCTTGCACCATTCAAGCCTCTAAAAGGCATATCAAACACGCAATGTGTGCGTCATACTCAATATAGTATACAAGCGTATATAGCCCTAATTTTAAACTAAATCTAACAAAACATAAAAACCCTAAAAATCTAAAACTACAATTGAAGTCTTCTACCCTAAAGTTAAGACAAGAAAAAGAATCAAGTAACTTACTTGGATGGTGTATGGTTGATGCTTCGAAGTTGAAAATGCACAAAGAAAGCATAGATGCAAAATGTGCAAATTTTTGGAGAGAGTGAATGTAGAGATAAAGTTTTCGGAATCTGGAAAATGTGAGTGTAACTACTGTTACACTCACTTAAGCAGTTTTTTTATACTCTCGCTTAGTGGACGCTACGCTAAGCGAGCCAGAGAGACATTTGGTTTCTCAACGAGGCTCGCTTAGCGGACCCGCGTGCTTAGCTGACGTTTCAAATTCAAAATCAGTTTTTTTTAACACACAAACTTGGCTTAGCGCGAGGATCAGACCGCTTAGTGAGGTTTGTAGATCCGAAAAGCTGCAACTCTCGCTAAGCCAGACTTTGGCTGGCTTAGCTAAAATGCTGCATCTTAAGTACAGAGGAGCATGTGCTTAGCTGATAAGGACTCGCTTAGCGCGCACATTGCCGCAATGAATCTTGCTTAGCTGCAATGACTGGCGCTTAGCTTCATTGACCTCAGTTATGGCCGTAAGGAATTGCGCTTGGTGACAATAGGTCACGCTTAGCCAAGGATAAGCTGTTGCTTAGCGATCAGGATGAAGCTTAGCCGAATTTAAATCGAATTGAAGTTAGCTTAGCTCAACTTTGGCCAGCTTAGCGGACCAAATCAGCCTTAGATGCAAGGGTTGGGCGCTAAATGCTTGAGACTCGCGGCTTAGCGCATGAACAGAGATGTGTTTAGCGCGAGGCTTGCGCTTAGCGAAAGGACTACTTTTCAGAAGAAAAAAAATTTCTAAGTTATTTTTTCAGTCCTTTTTCCAAGAAATTGAAACCCTTATGTTAAACATTCAAAGGTAGGCTGAAATACTCCTATGTACAGATCATACAGCAAGTTCAAATTGATTAAATGCATGAAAAACAAAGATAACAGAAATTAAAACTGGGTTGCCTCCCAGGAAGCGCTTCTTTAATGTCATTAGCTTGATGCTTTTACCTCACTGGGTGATCTTATGTTTTGATTCTTACTTTTAGAACCTCTTGACCTCCTTCCATTACTTGTAAGCAAACATTGTGATATGAACCCTCATGGCACAAGGGCTGACTTAGGATCGTCTAGGATTAAACCTTGATGGAAAATGCGGAAATTGATTAAGGAAAGGATGGAAAATAAGGTGGTTAATTTCGTGGGTCTTAATAAGGTGGTTCTTGGCATAAAATGGATGAATGGGATGGTAAAATGTAGGTTAAGTGGTGGCTGGACAGAAATATAGAAATGGCAATAACTGAAGCTACAGGGCTCCAAATGAGGTGATTCCAAAACGAGGTGAAAGGTCTCGTTTTGAAAGTCAATTTAGGCTCAAGAATCACTTAATTTGAGTGCGTAAAATGGGAGTTATGGCCACGAGATAATTCTGGGCAGAGGTGGATTTTCTGGAATTGTGGTTTGAAAGAACAAGGGTGAAGATGAAAGGAAGGAAAGAATCACTCTTTCCAGCGAAGGCAACACACAAAGGTTGTGAAAGTCCTTTGATACAGCCAGGGTGTTCTTGAATCACTCAAGAATTTAGGAGAATCACTCTCACTAAGATAAAAGAGATAAACTCTAATTTTCTGAATAAAACTCAACTTGTGTTTATTGATAAAATGGTTCAGCTTATATAGAAGCTTTACAGCAGATTTTAGTAATGACCCACTAACCTAGAATTAAAATAACTTAATGCCATTAACCTAGGGAATTAAAAAAAACTTAATGGCTGAGTGTAACTGAAATTGTGGCAACCAAAAGTCACCCCCAACAGCCAACAAGTCAGCCACCATTTGGTCTCCCAAAAGGCTGATGCCTAGGTTGCCAATTGGGCCCTTATTACAACTTGAACTAAACCTAACTAAAGCCCTTTTAATTGATTAACCCAAAACATATTTTTGGTCAGCCAACTTTACAAGGATTGGGTCATTATTTAGCTTAGACTCGAGTACGTAGATTAGACGGAGTACGG